>NC_086242.1:2460000-2650000 GCF_036321145.2 Pelmatolapia mariae
TTCAACATGAGTGTTAAATATAACAAATAGTGAAGTCTTAAATGAAGTGCCTTTCATTAAATATCACACAGCTCTTTAAATAACATGTAATCTGAAGACAGTGAAATGGTTCAGTTTTTCAAGCTGTTTTTATTCTGTGTGCGTGTGTGTTCAAGTGTGTGTGCGTGTGTGGAGTGCGTATATGTGTATGTGTGTGTGTGTGTGTGTGTGTGTGCGTATGTGTGCATGTGTGTGTGTGGGTGTGCATGTGTGTGTGTGCGTATGTGTGTGTGTGCGTATGTGTGCGTGTGTGTGTGTGTGTGTGTGGATTGACCTGAGGCACCTGCCTGACATGATGAGCTTAAACAGATGGTGCACAGTGTGTAATGTTTTTTATGATGTTCTCAGCCCTTCTGAAAGAGGTAAGGAAATCTGTATTTGTTCGATCATTTCTTTGTTGTAAAAAGCTGGATGTGTGACTGATGAATAAGTCAGGCGCCACGAAGGTACAATTTTGTTTTTGTGAGTATCTTCAGTGCAGATGTGAAAGAAAGTTTTGTGTCCCACACTGTTTGGTTCTCTCTCTGTTTGTGTGGAGTCATCTAAGCTTAGACTGATCATCAAGCAGGAATAAAAATGACTAAAGTGTTGCCCCCACATTTACTTGTGTAACCTGTATTGATGCCAGCAATTATGACTGGTGTGTGTGTGTGTGTGTGTGGGGGGGGGGGGGGGGGGGGGGTTATGCCAGTGAGTCATGTCTGGAAATCCTGCTGTGAGGACTGACGGTTAAACTCAAAGAGAGTGAAGTAGCACAGCGTGTAGGCAACACCTCTCAGCACACCTCACACACCGAGAAAAGTAAAACCGCACACGCTTTATAAATGAGACATGAGTATGTGTGTGAAGAGCAGTTATTTAAACTGCACTACATTCATATTTGTTTAATGTGGCTATATGAAAAAAATCAGTGTGTGACGCAGTTGGTCACAGAGTGCGTGATCTGTAATCAGGGTAAAATGTGTGAAATTAGCCATTTCAAATGAACTTTCCTGAGCAGCAGTCTGAAAGCCCAGTTAACTCTTCCCAAATTTTCTGCTGTAGATTTGTTTAAGTCAGGAGCTTGCCAGCTTTCCAACTTGGATCATTCGTTTGCTGCTGTTGAATTATTTACCAGTTTGTACAGTAAATCTGTGACACAAAATAAGTGAGCAACAAGAGATACAGAAAAAAGTGAAGAACTGAGAAGTCATCAGACAAGACACACGAAAAATAATCTATTAGAATTGTTTAACCTTCTATAAAACTGACGTGAACGTCAAAATGTAAGGAACAGCTAAAAACACTGATCAGTGAAATTAACACTTGAGATGCTTACACGCAGTTATAATTATTAAAGAACAGCTCCCATCTCCTCCCATCATCCTGTGTTAGTCTACATTAATCTTGCTTTCATCTGTCTGAAGATTTTTTTTCATAGCTGTGCAGATGTTTCTTGTTTTTGCGTGTAATCAGTGATTTGAACCTCACTACAACTTTTCACAAAGACCTCAACAGTGATAGTGTGTGGTAGGCACGGAGTGGACGCAAGTGCAGGACTCCAGAGACAAAGGGCCACGTTATTGTCAATACTCTCAAACTCAAAAATATAAAATACAAAACTCAAGCAGCAGAACTACAGAACAGATCACAGCATGAGGGGACTGAGGAAAAATACACACATGTGGTAATGAAGCACACAGGAGACATCTGGGAAAGACAGCGGAACAAAATCTGACTAATGAAACAACAGGAAGCAAAACTGAAAATATCACGCACGATTCAGGCGACTGTCAAAATAAAACAGGAAACATAACACAGAGACAAAGACATACAAACCTGACACTGACAAACATGGAGACATGACTGACTCGGGAGACGCGACTAGCGTGACACAACTAAATGGGGACACCAGACAACCACAGTGAGACCAGACAGAAGCACAAAAGGATTAAAGAGGTAAATGTAAATGCTTTTTAAAAACCAAAACAAGTCAAGAACCCACAAAAACCTCAAATCCTGGTTCCAAGACTCAGGGACCCCGACAGATACGAGATAGATTTTGTGTAGTCGTTTTTCCCAACAATGGAAACAATTCTGTCATCATCCAAAGATCATTTCTGTGGTTTCTCAGGCCTTTTCTATTTCTTCCTTTTAAAAATGTAACCAATTCTCAATTTGCCAACTTCTAAAGCTTTTGCTATCTCTCTGACAAGTTTACTTTCCTGACAAATTATAGCCTCCCTCACTCCTCATATGTAAAATTACATTGAAAAGCTGTAAAATAAAAATGCAACACCTTAAATGAACTTCAGGTATTACATCTGCTTCCTTACCGGGCCATCAAACCGGCTGTCAGTCAGCTGTTCAATTAATATTGAGCCTCTGCACTGTGTATAAAAAATGTTGTAATTCCTGAACAGTTAATGCAGTAATTCTGTTAAATCCCTTGAACTAAAGCTGAAGTCTGCACTTCAATCATGTGTTGGCTATTTGATTAAAAAGGCAAAATGACATCAAATCATGTACGTAACTGGATATTTAGGCATCACTGCTATCAGCAGCCACGTTGGCAGAAAAGTGAAAAGGTCATCTCTAAGCTAAAGATGCTGTGATGATCAAGTTTGCTCCACTGCTTATTAAGAATTTAAATAAATGCAACAAATTTCCCAGATGAGGTCAAGATTGATATCTCTGTTTACTGCCTACCATGCAAAGGTATAATTTCTTGACACCTTTATCACAATTAAAAAAAATCTGACCACCAAGAAGTATTACATCTATAATCGTGGAGAAAAACAACAGTCACCCCGCTTGTAACTGAGCTTGGTTCATCCACTCGGCTCTGTGGCTTTCGAGGTCAAACTGATCCAAGCTGCTGTGCACATGAATAACAGCATATGGTTAAAAAAACAGTTAAAAAACAAAAAGTGACATAAAATAGCTTTAAATGTAATCGAGAAAGGGATTTCAAAGAAACATCGCCTGGGAATGATCTATTTTTACTTGCAGACCTAACAGTGAGTTTATTCTCACCTGAGATAAAAGATGGTGAATATTTTCTCACAAGGGAAACAATAATCAAAGTAAATGTGCAGTGTACCTGTGCACCGTGCTTTATATTAGCGTAAGAATCAGAGAAATCAGCAGCCGACACAGACAAACCTCTTGTGGCACAGTAGCAACGTTTACGTATGTGTTTTGTGAGTATACTGTAGGCGTGTGATTGCCTGATGAGAATCTGAAGACAGTGAAGGATGTAGCTGTCGTTTCTCAGTTTATTTGAATTATTTATTACATGATGGCATTTCTGAGCGCATCTCGTCTCGTGCACCTGTTTGCATGTGTGCATTGTTGTGTGTTTGTTTGAGCGAGCGCACATGCTCGTGTGCATGTGTCTCAGCACCCCCTCAAACTACCAGATGGCAATGTTTCCTAATCATGCTTGCATTACTTAAGTAGTAAATCCCCGTGGTTGAAAAAACCCAATACAAACACACACACGCGCACATGTGACAATCTTTTTATTTGCTCACTTTCTACACATAAGGTCATCCATATGCAAACACCAAGATAAACACAGACACACACGCCACATGATAATGTCCTAACCTTGCGGTGACATACACGCGTATTGCACTCGGCATTAAATAAAGATGACGCAAACAGACATCCTCGGATTGGTCGGAGGATGCGGGTCGAGTGGGATTCATCACAGGAGACTCTGCATCTAATTAGAAGTACAAAATGCACAGTTTCATAATTTGAACAAATGCAGTTGGTCATGCATGATGGCATCATCTCAATGATAGCTATGGAGTCCAATTGTATCTGTCTTGAAGCCCAGGGCCTGCATTTGACAAGTAGAAGAAAGGGCTATGAGATCAACGGGGATGCTCGTGGTATTGCAGTAGTGGCATTGTTTTGATCTCTACTACAGTTTAGATAGCCTCAAGATGTATTTAAAGAGATATTATAGCTAAAATCAGTGACGGCTTGTTTGCAAATTCAGTCAATCTCGGATCCAAGAGCTGAGACTGAATTGATTTGCATTCACTTCCACCTTTGTTCCATTTTCAATTCACCGAAGTCCTTTTCTTCCCTCTTTGGTTGCAAATAAAATGCAGCCCAGCTTCAGAGTATAAATAGGCCTAAATAGATTTATGTCATCTCAATCTGTTGTCCCACAGAGCTAACACTTACACATAAATGCTTATCTCCTGTAAGCATATCTATTCAGCGTAGGACTTTATTCTTTGCAGTATGACAGATGAGATCTTTGCTGTGGAGGTGGTGCTGAATTTCTCATCGCTGGGTGTGTTATGCGTTCACAATCCACAAGGCAAAGGCTAATCACATGTTCACCGTCTCCCTGCTCCTCTTTTACCCTGAACTGGATGGAATAGTCTCAGAAAATGTCTGTAAAGCCTGAGCTAGTCGGAAGCAGGTGGTTTAAATAGCTCTGTGCGTGCAGCTGTGTGTGAAGACACAGAAAAGGGAGTGTGTGTCTATGTGTTGTATTTCCTCACAAGAGCTCCCAGAGGCTCAAATAGAAAAGAAGAAAGACTGCAATCTCTGTGGTTTTCCGCTCACTAGAAAGACCAAACACAGCTCAGATTCACTGGAATCAAGTATTTTGCTTCGGATTTGCTTCTTCTTCACTGGCAGCATAAACTGCTGTCAGCACGACTTTATTTCATAAATTGATTCTCACAGAAAACTTTCCAAAGAGTTCTAGAAGAGAGTATTTTAATGCTTTGGGTATATGCTGCTAGTGTGCGTTATTCTCCCGAGGTGTGTGAGAAGATCAATACCACTCTCCTTACTAATGTTAAAAGCAATTAGCTTAGTGTAGCATAGCATCAGGGAATCGGGGCACAGTCCCTATTAAAGCTGCCGAAGTCATTTTTATACACAGTTCTGCATTTTCAGAGGCTCAAAATGAATTTGAAAATCTTACCTTTAAAGATTGATCAAATAAATGGTGCATTTTTCCCTTTGACATGCTCTCCGAGGTCTTTATTGCATCCTCAGTGTCTGTTTATCTGGGGGTATTTCTGCCTTCAGCTTTGCATTTAATAAGGGATAAATCCATTTGCAATATGAAGCACTGTCCAGTGAGTTTCACAGCATTTTGTTAAATCTAGCATTTACAGGCTTTGCACCTGCTTGTCAGTTACCTGTCCCATTCATTTGGAACACTAAAAATGGTGGACTATGTATAAAACTGGCTGTAATTATTGAACAGCTTGTGCAAAATGTTTTGAAAACCCACCAGGCGACCTGTGCAGTTGCCTTTTGATCTAAAATGGTCACCCAGAGGTTGAGGTTTTTGCGTGTTCCAGTTGGTCACTGCAACTTCTTGCATTTGCCCACTGAATGAAAAAAAAAGAAAGAATCAATGCAATCACCAGGCAACCGCCCATTTTCCCTAGTCATAAGGAGGTTGCCATACTATTTTTACTCTAGTGTGACTGAGCCATTGGAGATCATGCATGAATAAGAGTCACTCTGACCGACCAAGCAGCCTGACTTCCTGTTGGCTCCCACACACACACATCAGTGGGCTTAAATAAAATAAATATACAGCTTTTCAAAATGATGCACAGATCAAATGCATCCATCTATTCTCTTGAGCTTACCAGGTACCGTAGGGCGAGAGGCGGGGTACACCCTGCATAGGTCGCCAGTCTGTCGCAGGGCTAACAACCATTCACATCTATGAGTAATTTAGAATGACCAATTAACCCAACCCCACTAACTGCATGTCTTTGGACTGTGGGAGGAAGCCTTTTAAGAAATAGGTGGATTTGTAAAAACTTGTTGGTGACAGAGAGAATTCTTCTCCTTTGTTTCCATCACATGAATGAAAACAAGCAGTACAGATTGCTGCCAGTTCTACATGAGAGCAGTATTAACATTTCCATCCAACTCTCCCAAAATAAACACCTTATCTCTTCCTTTAAATAAAAATTTGCAGAAATAAACTTTTTAAATGCCTCATGTTGAAGGCTGGAAAATGTTAGTCTAATATTAGGTAATGGGCTAAATTTCCAAGTCCCACCTTCCACTTCATTTCATCCTGACACTGTGTTTATGTTAGATGTCAGGCTGAGGCTTTTAATTTGCTCTATAAACATCACTGCAGGTTTGCACATAACAAGGTTTCCTATTGAGAGGAATTATGGTATGGATGCCCATCAGGCACCGGGGTGACGTCACCATTATTGTATTCTTAATCCTGTGATTTTGTCAGTTGCTTTTTTTTCTTTCTTTTTTTAGCGGTTAAAGGTGGCAGTGAGCTAAACTGCTGGAGCATTTATCCAAAGATGTGAAACCAGTCTAAAATCATGCCCTGAATACTTTTATTATAGAGTGAAAATATTCAGACCAAATTAAATGTTATTGGACTGCACAGGCACACCGACGGACATTTTTACCACTTTGGGCAAAATGAATAAATCAGTTCTCTTTAAGGACATTTGACTCATTCATGAGCTTCTGAATTGTTCCGCTGAGGCTGAATGAAAATTTCTGACCTTAAGTCTATAATAGCTCTTCAGACTAATAAGTAATGAACAGTGTGAGATGGCGTGGGGCGGATGGAGCCTTTTTTTGAATAAAACTGCAGAGAAATCGGGCCTTTTTGGCTTTCTGAACAAACAGCGCAGCAGTGATTTCACCTTTCCCTTTTGTCCTCATATCAATATGTTTCTGAGGTCTGTAAAGCTGTGAAATACAGACACTGAACAGCACTCCAGATGCATCATTAGACAAAACGGCTCTGCCACTGGCAGCACAACACGAGATCTAAAACCGCAACGTCTTATCGTGTGATTTCTCACAATGCTAAGCCGACTGATCTGCATAACTCGGTCTCGATGCTAAGCACTCCCACGTGCACGATCGTCTTCTCTCCCACATAAAACGTGGACGATACTTGACACAAGAGGTTGCAAAGGGTCAATAATGTGCTTGCCAGAAAAAAGTACATTTTTACATTTATAGCTGACTGTCATTTGCTATATATGGGCTGCTGCTTCTTTTCAAAACTAACAGTTTGAGCAGAAACCTGCACAGCTGCAAGAGAAGATTAGACATGCTGTGTGATGGTATTGAAAGAAGGAAAGAAACAAACCTTTAAGGGAAAAATAAAAGTCATAATGAGCAACGATATATTAGTTTGAAATGCCATTACACGGTCACTTGAGTCACTCTAAATTCAACTCAAGGCTGAAAGTGAAGGGGAAACGGTAAAAAGCAATAATATGTCACAGTTTCATATCAAGAAGCTTTGCATAGCTAAAATCTGTTTGTTCTATTGGATTGAAATGAAACACAGCTCTTGTACTTGGATTAGAGTAGAAATTCATTACACGACTAAAGCTTTCACTCTGGGACATAATTTAAGGCCGACTGTTGGAGTTTACTTATATTTTGCAAATAAAATGTAAAAGAAATCTTTTTGACTTAGAGCAGCAGAAAGTTATCAAGTGATGTTCAGCTACAACTAACGCTAGGCTTTTATCTCTCTTTGATAAATTGTAGCTGTATTTTGACAGAATATAGATTATGAGTTTTGCTGCTTGAAAGCCTGGAAGAGCTCAGGAAGAGTTTTTCTTTCTGAAATTATTTTGATTAATCTAGGTCAGCAAAAGCTCTCGTGGACTACTTGAATCATTCGTGACAAATAATATATATTTGTGGGTACAAATCAACCTATAAATGGTCTGAGTAGTACAGTTTGGTGGTGTTTAATAAACAAAGCCAGATGGAAACCACACACGTAACGTGAGCCGGTGATATAGTGACATACTGCATACGGTTTAGTCGCAGATTTATAACGGGGGACGCCAAAATCAGAGATTCACGACCTCACAGCAGAGTAAAAATAATATTGTCCCCACATTATTCTTCATGTTGTTGACTACAAACAAAGATTATTTATTGCAACATGGGAATCACTTCAAAAGTGATTGGTACTTTCAAAAAGAGGGAATTTGGGAATTCTGTGGGATCGAGTTGCTGAAAGGTTAATAATAGCTCAATGAATATGAATATTCATACAGTTGGCAGCTGTAAGCTGTCTATCAGAACAATTAGGAGGAGCGTGAAATCACTCAGCTACATGTAAAGAACAGTTTGATGTTTAACTAATATTATTTTGACTCATCATTAAACAGTTCATCAAATGTACAAAAGAAAGAGACTTAGTGATTAAATAACTCTTTCATCTCTTTGTTATTAGAATAGAATAGAATAGAATAGAATAGAATAGAATAGAATAGAATAGAATAGAATAGAATGCCTTTATTGTCACTTTACAGATGTACATTAAGTACATGAATTGCACAGTGGTGGTTTATAGAGGGATTGGAGGGATGAAGGAACTGTGTTGTCAGTGCATGTGTGAGTTCAGGCTGGTCATGGCTTTTGGGAAGAAACTATTCTTGCGTGTCTGATGCACCTGTAGCGTTTCCCTGAGGAAAGCAGGTTGAACAGGTCAAAACCAGGCTCTGTCCTTGATGATGTGTGTTGCTCTGCCGAGGCAGTGGGAGGAATAAATGTCCATTGGGGAGGGGAGAGGGCAGCCGATGATCTTCTGTGCTACCTTGACTAAACTCTGAAGCCTCACTCTGTCCTCTTTAGTGCAGCTGCCGTACCATACTGTGGTGCAGTATGTCAGCAGGCTCTCAATGGGCGAGCAGTAGAAGGTCAGCAGCAGGTTGGAGTCCAGTTTGTACTTCCTGAGGACCCTCGGGAAGTGCAGCTGCTGCTGGGCCTTCTTGACGTCCACTGTGATGTTGTCTGCGGAGGAGATGTCAGCGGAGATGAGGACACCAAGGAACCAGAAGGTTTGGACCCTCTCCACACACTCCCCATTGATGTGTAGGGGGGCTAAGTCAGTGCTGTGCCTCCTGAAGTCGACAATCACCTGTTTGGTTTGACAGTCCCCTGCCAAGTTGTTCTCTGAACACCATGCTGCCAACTTCAGGACTTCCTCTCTGTAGTCTGCCTCATCTCCCTTCGACATGAGTCAGACTACCGTGGTGTCATCACCAAACTTGATGAGGAGGTTGTTGTTGTGGGTTGAACTGCAGTCGTGGGTTAAGAGACAATATAATTCATAATCTGATATTTTATCTACAACAGAGATCAGAAAATGGCAGCAACATGTTAAAAAGCCAGAACTGGAAAACAAAAGGTCATTTTTTGTTTGATGGCACTAAAAACAAAGAGTTGGATGATCATTTTAACCAATTAGATTAACTGGCAACAAATTGACTGCAAATTGTGAAATAATTTCACGCCATAAACCTGTGAAGAATTTAACTCTCTCATCCTGTACAGTCCATGATATCATCAAAAGAGTCAGAGAATCTGGAGAAAATAAAAAACCAATACTGGATGCCTGTGATCTTTGGGCCCTCGGGCAGCACTGCATTAAAGAAAGGCACGATTCTGTCATGGAAATCAGCGCATGGGCTCTTCCAGAAACCACCGTCTGTGAACACCATATGTGAGCGTGATCCAGAAACGCTGGGCCAAAGCTCACTGGACATGGACTGAGACGAAGTGGAAAATGCTTCTGTGGTCAGATTAATCAACATTTGAAATTAACATGGACAACAAGTCCTCCAGACTAAAGACAAGAAGGACTAAAGACAACTTGACTTTTGGGACATGTTGCTGCCATCAAATTCAAAACGACCCCCCCCCCCCAGTTTAAACACTTAATACATTTGATATGTCTTCTATGTTTTACTGTGATTAAAATCTGGGTCTATTCTGTTTGCATTTACATTTTATTCAGGGTTTCAACTTTATTAAAACTGGATTTGTACATGCTACAGCAGGGGTGGGGAACTCCAGACCTTGAGGCCTGGCATCCTGCAGGTTTTAGATCTCACCCTGGGTCAACACACCTGGATCAAATGATTAGTTCATTACCAGGCCTCTGGAGAACTTCAAGACATGCTGAGGAGGTCATTTAGCCATTTAAATCAGCTGTGTTGGATCAAGGACACATCTAAAACCTGCAGGACACCAGCTCTTGAGGGCTGGTTGGACACCCCTGTCCCAGGGATCAGAGCATAAAAATGAAGGTCCAAAACAAATTTTTGGAGCGAGGCCTTCACATCTCTGCGTACATACCCGAAACTGTGTCTTTCAGGGTTGTGATGTTAGTGTGTTAACAGCTTCACCAGATTGCCCAGGATGTCTGCAACGCGTTTAACCTGAACCCAACCACCTATCAGCTCAGCTATACCAAAGGTCTGTGTGCAGAAATGTAAAACCATTTACACATTTTAATTAAAGCTTTTAAAAGGGCAACTGTAGCCAGGTAAAAAAAAAAATCTAGTGGAGCACATGCACCGAAAATGACTAACTTTTTTCCTAACATGCATTAAGACAATGTGTGGGTACCAGAGCCGTGGCCTTTCTATAACTCATAAGATAGTGATAGTTGGTAATGGTCAGAGATTCACAAGGCTGGTCTGTCTGTGCGTGTGTGTGTCATTGAGGACACCTACTGTAGGAGGAATGACTCCAAAAAGGTTTATGTTTTATGTCTTTTGGTTTTCATTAACAAAATTCATGTCTATGAATTCTTTGAATTTGTAAGCAGACATTATTTATTATGTTGAATTCGATTTTCCTTTGTATATATAGGAGTTACACGGTGATATAACGTTTATTTTATTACGTCCTTTAAAAATGTGTCCAAACGGTCTCCTTGTCTTTTTATTTGTGCTTTACTCTGCTGATCCCTGCGTGTTTGACGTCCCTGGTCCCACACCAGACTGGCATGCTCTCATCTCGCCTCTCTCTCTCTCTCTCTTCCTGCCTCTCAATTGGTCCGCGCTCCGTGTCTGCTGAGGCTGAGGAGGGAGGGATGATCGTTGGGGAGCACTGACTTTCAGATGGATTTCAGATGCGAAAGCTCGCACATGCTCTCCAACCTCCCCCATCAACACATAAAGCAGCTCGGTCTTGGAACGGAGCTTCCGAATTGTTAAACGACAGGATATGCAACTGAGACCAAAGGTAACCAGTTTGGTCAAGCGTTTCGGGTTTGTTACAGTTTTGTTTAAATCTCGGAAAAAGTGGGTAAACCAGAGACCTTTGATCATGTGAATAAAAGAAAGGGGGGGAAAGAGAAAGAAACGAGCGAAGAGCCTGGATAACAGCTGTAGAGCGAACATATCCCAGCAGAGGATGGCGAGAACACTTGCTGAGACGGAATAAAAGACCTTTTCCGATGTAGCGACAGCGGATCTCGTCCGAAAACAACGCGCAAAGAGGCGCCGGGATTCCCTTTGTCCCCACGTGTGGATGCGCTGTGAAGAAGGTAATCGGGACGCTTTTGAATGTTATCATATCGAATTGGATTTACTGTGCTTTTTTTCTTTTCTTTAAACATCTGCGATGTCGTTTGTGTTGATGTAAATAGCAGCGCTGAACATGATTTTTACTGAATGAAAGTGATTTTAGATTGATGATGTGGATTTTGTTCGTCTTTGTTTGTCTCCTGTCACCTTTAATACATGGACAAGTTCAGCCTAACCCCAGGCGGTAATCTCAGGTGTTTCACCTGCTTTTTATCACAACATGGGAAGCTGCGTCCTCTCAGCCCTTTGAATCGTGTTATAAATATTACATAGAATTAAGGTATTTACATACAGAGTTTAAGGGATTTTAGGCTTAAGTTTGTGCATTTAACATAAATTAAATCATTAGTTTTCATCTTTTGATCTGTATTTACTTTTGGGTCCAAAAGATACAAAAGCACAATGCATTAAAAGGAAGCTTCAAAACTGGCGGCATTTTCCTGTACGGGTCAGTTGTTCTGGGAGACCAACCGTCCAATTAACATGTGAGCCCGATGACATAGACAGTGTCTCCATCCGTAGGACGACATGATAAATATGAAAAGGTTGAGAATCATATCCTGAGGCTTCCACAGTCACCAGATCTCAATTTAAACGGGCACATATGTCGTGACCCAGCATCCCTCGACACTATATGTTGCGGGGTTTTTTTGTCACCTATTGGTACCTGCTCACCAGCTTTAGTGTCAGTGATTTAAAATGACGTGTTGGTGTCACAGCTCTGTCTGCAGCATTGTTATAAAAATCATCCACAGCAGACTCAGCTGTCAAAAGTGCTTATTAGCCCTAAGAGTGCACATAGGTCAAGTGGAGAACGCCTGAGAAAAGTGCATGACTGTTTTATTGTTCTCTGAATGGTTTTTAAAGCTGTTCGTTATAACCCCTGTACTCAGTCGGGACGGAGATGAATTTTCCATTCTTGCATGAGGATTACGTTACTATTTTCCCACATTTAGAGAGCTGTCAACGTACCTGCCTGTCACTGAGTTTGACACTTTGGTTTCCAGCACTGCACAGAACTGTTGCTTTTCTTGCCAAACTTCAGGAACCCTTGTTATTTGCAAATCCTAAACAAATACGACACTTTGTTCAGTTGTCCCTCAGAAGCTCTAACAAAGGAATACATAATCTTCTATAAATAAATAGCTTTTTAATCTGTGGGTCATCTACCAGTCACAAGGTTGGTGGTTTAACCTGCATGATAAAGTATCCTTGGGCTAGCTACTGAACTCCAAGTGTGTGCGAGTGTTAGTCAAGCTGCTTAGGCATAGACAAGAGTGCTCGAATGAATGTGTGTGTGATTGGGTGACTTAGGCTTGTAATAAAAAGTGCTTTGTGTGTTCAATAAGGGTACAAAAGTGTTATATAAGTGCCGGTCCATTTACCATTTGTAATGCCAAACTTAAGCAGAAGAATGACATGCAAGTGCACAGACATCTTGGTTCTTAGTTGCTTTTACAATATCACACAACAACCTCAGTCTCTGCCACTGTGAGACAACCTCACAGAGGATCTTTTTGTCAATGGAATTAATTTCTGGATTTCATTATATCAGCATTAACTGTCCCTCCTCTGTGTACTACGCTCAAGAATGAACGCCCCCTCATGCTGGCACTGGCAAAACTTCCAGCTAATGGCCACGAGGACAAAAATGGAATTTCACCCAGAGTTTCACCTTAAATCTGTTTTCATCCTGAATAACAGCAGCTTAGAGTTTAAGTGTGAATTCAGAATCTGTTATTATTGAATCAGTTACAGACATTTCATGTCTTCATGTTCTGTTTCTATTGTTTTTCTATATCGATTGCACATATTTCTCCTGTTTGCTTTATTCCTGCTGTGTACTATTTATATTTTACTCCGGCACAGTTGGTGTGGAGCACTCAGTTTCGTTGCACATGTACAGTGACAGTAAAGGGCTATTCTATGTCAAGAAGCACTGCAGATGTGGATATTTGGGTTTTTTAAGGTCCATGCTGTATGGAGATGTTGTACAATAGGAACTTTGGGGAGATCCTAACCTGACAGGTGTCTTTCTTTGGGAGCTAAAACTGTGAACAGGCACAAAAATCAATCTACTGATGGGCTTACTGGCGGGTGAGCTTCCTTTCTCTCATTGGCCTCTTATCCCTCATGTGTAGCTCTGATTCTTCCCCCTATAGATGCCCTGATACTCTGTTTCTCTTATCCTGTCTTCATGCCTCCACCTGCCTCACCTTTAATCCGTCTCTCTGTGACTGCCATTTCCTTACTGGATGGGTGAACTATGTAGCAGCGTTTCGTCCATTTGACTTGCTCCATCCAAAACTCTGGGCTCTATCGATCTGTTGGCTTACACACCATGTACAAATGTGGAAAAAACATTGATCTGTGAGCAGACTTGTTAGTGGAGAGGCACCGGCATATCCAGCACCTCAGCACGTGAGCACGTGTATCTAGCTCTGATTTTGACTTGAGGTATCTACAAATTCTTAATTAGCATCATTATGAGGGTAGAAACTGGTTACACTAACCCACAGTGAACACTTTGTAATGTGGCAACCTTGATGTGCATGCTGGCGATGTGGATTACACAGCGGGCTTTCCATGCACAATAAACCTTCTTCATATTAACTGGAGTAAATATACATTCAGTAATTTCTCACCCGGTGTGCACGGCAGCCAATTAGCCTGCTTAGAATCATCTTCTATACATTGACCCGGTAAGCAGCTACACAATATGATCACAGTACATCAGCACCAGAATAACAACTCTTTCAATGAGCATCCATCTGCTCACCTTTTTATTTCATTTTCATTTTGCAGATGAAAACAGAGACTGCTCAGGCTGTCAGACAACAACATAGGAGAAGGAGCAGGATTTAACTCGCAGTAATTCAGTGCCCATACAGCACCGTGACTCCAGAGGTTCTCTTTGATTAGCTCTGGGCATCACAATCCATTTCCAACAAGACCCAGCTGACACATGCCCTAGATCACAGCTCACCTCTTACACAGTAGACAGGCAACAGGCACGGTGAGTAAATAGCTTTACAAAGTCAGACTACACACTTCAACTCATGTTTTGCTGATTCTTGCAGCATTGATCTCAAGGGATCTTGAGACTAACTTGTAGTCTGCTGCTGCTACAACTATGATAGGTGTTGTTTCTGTAAAGCAGGAGTCAGGAATAAGCTGGAAGTAAAGAGGTTCCTTATAGTTCTCGAGTGAAGGTGAAGCAGGGACATTGCAGCTCATGTTTGATGGGTCTGTTTGTCCGTTTATGTCTACATCTCTACTATATATGCCAGGGACCCCTCTGTGGAGGTCTGATCCCAAAAGATGTGTACCTGCAGAGAACTGTCGACTAAAACTGGTTACTGGACATAACTCCAGATGAATGACATTTTCTTTGTAGTCTGTATTCAGACATTCAAAACAATATTGTGGGCTAGCAATAATGCACCAATATTCCAGTCTTTCCAGTCTGATAGCTCAAAGTCAAACCTACATTTAACCATATATTGATACAGTGCTCTACACTTTATCTTCCTCACATCCATGGGCAATTTAGACTCACCAGCAAACTACCAGCAGCCTTTGGACTGGCAGAGATGGGCAGTAACGCATTACAAGTAACATTACATTACATTACTCGTTACTTGAAAAAGGTAATCGGATTACAATTGCAAAAGAAGTAATTAGTTTACTGTTACTTTCCCGTAAACATGCTGCGTTACTGCGTTACTAAACCGTTGTGATTTTGTTTGTGAGAGTGTCTCATGACAATGACGTACGAGCGTGCGACGTCTGTGGCAGCAACAGATGCGTCAAATTTGAGCGAGCAGCGAGCACGCTGCCACGGAGATGTGACATTCACAGAGAAACCCCCGGATCCTCCCACTGACATGACCGCAGTGGGCAAACCTCCACCCGCCCCACTCCTGCTAAAAGGGGACAATAGATTTAAGAGCTGCTGAATCTTTGATTTTATTTATTTCTGCTGTCCATTTGAAAGAGTGTAAACACAAAACATGATTTTATTTTATATGCTGGAATATGCAGACAATAGGTTTAAATGTTAAACACATTTCTTCAAGTCAAAGACAGTTGCATATAATTTTTGCTTGATGCAATGTGCATAAAATTAAAAGATTAAAACTATTTTTAAAAAGAGACTTTCTATTTGATTCAATTGTATATGATGGATTATGCATTAAAATAAATAAATAAATAGAATCTGGCTGAAAGGTCAATTGCGTTATAACATATCCAGGTTGTGTATCATGGTTTTGAGAAGTAACTAATTACTTTTGAAAATAAGTAATCAGTAAAGTAATTGAATTACTTTTTTGGAGAAGTAATTAGTTACTAATTACTTTTTTCCTTGACCAACACTGGTGGTAGGAAGTTCCACTGAGCACAGGAGCTTATTTTCTTGCATTTGTAAAGCTAATTCTTGGACTCATTCAGAATGGCAGAGCCACATTTAATAAAAATCATAGTATAAATCAAATCACCAAGGCCTGTGCTGCACATGTGGCCTACTTGTAAAGCCACCAGTGTATTCATCAACACAATTAAGTAGGTAGAAATGATAGTGTTTCCTATCACCTGCTTTGTTTTTTGTTTTTCGGTAAAACGTGAAGATCCATGAAAGGCTGCACCGGTGTCATCTATTGTGCATAAACTTGAAACTGAAAATGCATATAAGCCCCTGCCAGAGAACACAAGAAACTAACCTGATATCACATTGCAACTTTTTTTAAGTAAACTTTTTTTGTGACCCTGCACCCAGTGAAGATTTGCTGACCCGACTCGCTTCACACCTGCAGAGTTTTTCCTCGTCTATATATATTTAGGCTCTTGTATATCAAGATGCTCCAGTCTGCATAAGAAATTGCTGCACCTGCTCAGCTGTCATTGAGGAAGAGGAAGTATATGTCTCGGGACTCCCTGACCCAAGACTACTGTTCCCTTCATATGCGTCATATTCAGCTGTGCTGCTGTACAACATGTTCCACGACATGTTTTTTCCCCTGGTCCCCGCCTTGCACCCAGCCAATGTTGGCATGCTGTCATTTTAATTGCATTATGGATTATTTCCATGTGCAGCTCCATGGCAGGGCTCAGTTTTGTTCCCAGATGGGATAAAATTAAAGGTTGGTTTAACTTCTCCATGATGTGTAAGTGCATTTACTTGCTCAGCCTTTTATTTTGTGGCTAATTAAGAAATAGCAGCAGAATTGTTCGCACTGGCATCTCTTTTCCTCTGTGACACTGATTATATTTGTCCTGGCTTTTTTTTGGGAGTTGGTCAAATACTCTTGGCAGATCCCCCTCAGGCTGAAAAGGCATCTGCTAAATATCATTGAACCAAAGAATTGGTTTAAAAAAGCAAAACAAAAACCCTTATATTCATGCAAACAAGGGCCATGCCAGTAACCAATTATCCCTGTTTTGGGGAGTTCCAGGGTGAGTAGACAAATCTGCAGAGACTTGTGTTTTGTAAGCATAATATGTTTCCTGCTGCTAATATCTGTGCTGATTTTTTTTCCTCTTTTTCTCTTGTGTAGCATCAAGGCTGTACAAGTCTAAACATAAATCCCCAGGAGAGAGTGTCGTTTCTTGTGTGTTCTTCTTGTTTTTTTTAGATCAATGTTTAATTTGAGAACTGCTACAACATACACTGTATGCACTGAATAGCCTGGAGGTATTATGTCACCGTAGAAACATTAGTTTACATGTGACAGCGGCCATCCATCTCTAAGGATTCTTCTTCTATTGAGAATAAAACAAAGTAATGAATTTAAAGAGGAAATTACCTGCTAACATTCAATACATAAATAATTCAATAGCAGAGGAGAGATTTGTTGCATTATTGTAAGCTTTGAACATAATTGTGTTAGAAGTGCAAAAAATTGTAGCAACATCTTCATAACAATAATTCAGTAATAAGCTTTATATTAATAGCACCTTTAATGTTTGGCTCTCTGTTTAAATTTTCCCTTTGAATCTTCTGCTTTTGCCCGTCTGTCAAAACACTTTGTAAATCCTCTTTTAAAGTCGCAGGAGAAGCGCACACACCCAAGTACACAGAAATATGCTGGAGGATGATTTTAAAAAATTTAAAAATGAAAAATTAGGCAGCATTTATAATAAACAACACAACTAGAAGCTTAAAAACAGAGAGTCCAAACACAACAGATGACGTCACGTAAAGTCATGTGTCGTTTTATTACATAAAAGCAAGTCTATGGAGATGAGTTTTAAGAGGCAGTTTAAAGGAAATCACTGATTCTGATCAGGCGAGGGTTAAAGCAGATGGGGGGACCCTGAGATCATCTAGTACAGCGTGGGGAAAATAATTACTTGGAAAACCACTAGACACTACAAAACTAGTATGACAAGTAGGATTCAGTAAGTGATGAATGTAAACTATCACGACAGCAAAAAGTACCCAGTTTAGCCTGCACTGAACTGCCGTGCGTGTTCTTGAAACCTTTGAGTAACACTGAGTTAGCATACTTCAGTTTGTCTTGCAAGATGTTTCACAAAAACATAATTCGGCAGCTAATATCTGATTTAATTTGATCTAACACAAACAAGGACACGTAAACTTGATGAGTGCTCACCTTTGAAAATAAGCTCTCATCTTCCTCTCCTGTCTGGTCTTTTTTACATCGTCTCCGTCTGTGTTTCACGCATGAACTTTTTCAATTTAGCTCACATTTTGTGACAAACTGCACAGAAACAGCTTGTGCGCTTGCTGATGTTGCATTTGAAATGACCTGCCACTTGAAGAAATCTGTCACTGCTCTGCGTCCTTTTGACCCAGCATTTTGAGTTTCTTGTGTTTTGGTAATATTTAGTGTTACGGTTTATGTTCTGGTTCATTAGTAGTCTTAGTTATGCTGTTTTGAGTTTCCTATATTCCCTGTTGAGTTCCTTGATTGTTAGATTCCCTCTTTTGTCTTTGCCCTCGGTGTCTCTCTCTGTGTGTCTGGATCTAAATGTTTGTGTGAGTCCTTGTGTCTTGTTTCCTTCTTCGGTGCCCATGTTCCCCTCCTTGTGTGTCATCCCATGTTTCCCCAGCCTGTCATGTCTGTCTCGTCTCACTTTCCTCCGCTCCTGTGTCAAGCTCGTGTCAGTTTTGCATTCCTTTTATTTCCTGTTTTATTGTGAAAGTCTCACATCCCTTGTTCCTCGTGTGTTTCTCCGTATGTTTAGGTTCAGGAATTCCAGTTTATTTTCATTTTGTATCACCTGCACGCCAGCAATAAAGCTGTGTTTTTGAGTTTAAGTCTGCTTAACTGCACACAGCCAGTTCATGACAAAATCTGTTTATGCCTGCTCCTCTTCAGTAGTGTTGGGGTTGGTACTCAAAAACTGTAATGCATTTCACATTACCTTGGTTTTTTTCTTAAAAGTAATGCAGCACCTTACTTAATTACTCACTGGACAAAGTAATTTGTTACACTACTTGTTTACAACTTTCACGTTATTTTGTAAAATGAACTCACACACTTTGTCTCATAATTACCAGTTAACAACATAAACCTGCAGGCTACAGTCCCACACACCAACGCAAATCCCTATCCTAATGACGACACACATACTATCTTTCTCTTAGTGGTTTTGTATGAACACAAAACAAAGTTGAAAAACAGCCCAAAGAGACTTCAAAGCCATCGCCACGACGATTCTGCCATAGAAACACGAAAAGGTAGAAACGGAGGCTCAAAGTTGACCTGCTGAAGTTCTGTGACGGGTTGAGGTTGGAGACATCGTCATTCTTGGCTCTGTGCAAATGGTTGCGTTGTGTTAGTAGCATAACCCAGTGGTTTCTGTCCCAGACACTTAACCACGGGATTCTTATCCTTTTGTAAAATAAAAGTAATATCCACACCTCCACTCCTGAAGACTTGCCGACCCTTGTAATGAACGTAACGATTAACTGCAACTGTAGCGTGATCACTGAATTAAACAAATAAGTTATACGTTATTTAAAACTGGCAGCTAGTTGAGTACAGTGACCACAACTTTACGGCTGCACCGTGAACTCATCACAGGATGAGAAGGAGGGATGTGCTGAAGATAAAGCTGGGATGAAACCGCATGAAATATGCTTCTGAATTTCAACCGAATTATACTGAATCACATAAACCAGATACTCACTTGGAGAATAAAACTGGTGGGGTGTTATTCTGGCTTGCTCTGGCAGCATTTCAGCTACTCTGTGAACCCAAGATAACCCCTGAAATGTTTACTTCAGGCTGGCTCCTAAATCTAGTTGCTTTAAAGACTTCACAGTGGTATCCACAAACCAAGTTTGAAGTGAGCTTTGCACCTAGAATCCTGGCATTGGTCAGCTCTCTAGTTTCTTTTTGTCAGTGTCTTTGAATAAAGTATAGAACAGACACTATTTTCAGGCAGCACAAATGCACTGGGTGCAAAAACAGCAGTACCTCCCTATACTAACCTTAGCTGCCTGTAACCAGTGTGTGGTGGTAACTAGAAAAATAATGTTGAGAATACAAAACAGAGCCAGCAGAAGCAGGAATAGACATGGGGATGGACAAAGGAGTGTGAGGCATAGCCAACTTGGAGTGGCAATTAGGCTGAGCGTCAGGGCCATCAGGGCACAGCAGGTACTGGAGATGTAGAGGACAGCACAGCAGGACCGAGGTCCCGAGAGCCAAGAATAACCAGGCCTGCATCACCTCGAATCCACAGCGGGGCCAGGATGCAGAGAGGGTGGAGGAAAACATGACAGAGCAAAAACAAAAAAACAAAAAAAGCAGATCGTGTAGTAAAAATACTGTTGAGACACAAAGAAAACACAGGCAAGGGCGGCGGGAAGCATATCTGCAGCAATTTCTTGTAAAATTGAAAGGAAAATTAAAAAGCTTTTTACAATCCAAACCTTTTGTTGCCTTTACCAGTGTCCCTGCCGCTGCATGCGTACTTATGAGTTTTAGTTTGTAATTTTTCATTTATTTATTTCTTTTTTGTTCAGCTAGTGTAAATGTGAATGAGAGAAACACTCCACGTTCCCACTTTGGGCTAAGAAGATGGATCTTTATCTTCACATGTTCCCGTCACATGCAATATCACTCTCTTGCTATTGCCATAGTTACCAGACGTTCATTCCTTCTTTTCCTGTAGCATGCATTTATTTATTAAACCCTTACATTCATCGTTGCATCATCAGCTTTTTCTAGCCTGGTCAATATACTGTAGATATTGCAGGACAGCTCCTACACAGCTCCACAGGCTTAATGGAATTGGCATTTAATGGTGGACCAACAGGAAGTTGCATTAGTTTGAGGTCATATTTGAGAAAGAAATCGGGAGTAAGAGTTCCTAATTGCAGTATTTATATGTTTAATTATGATATTCACATTTTTGTTGTCAAATTCGTGCATTAGAATTTGTGAGTAATTTGTTAAAGACACTCTGTTGTGTTTACAACAAAACAGCTATGAGTCATGTCACATGGCTCTCATCCAGAGGGGGTATTTACTCAGCTGTGCGGAGTTGTGTCTCGAGCTTATAATAAACATTGTTGCCAACTCTCGGTTAATGCTGCTAATTTTTAAGACAGAATTTAACTTGGACACTTTGCTAAACTCTGCATGTCTTTGTTATAGGTTCTCTTCTCTAACTGAGCACTGAAAGCATGTTTTACCACGAGCCTCATTCACCTGGTGTCACACATTCATATAAGCACTTTTTTTGGATACCTAAGCACCTTGTATTACATGCACACACTCACACGGACTCATCGGGAGCAACTCAGGGTTCAGTATCTTGCCCGAGGATACTCTGACATGCGGACTGCAGTAGCCGGGGATCAAGCTACTGATCTTCTGATTGGTAGATGACCCAGTCTGCCTCCTGAGCCTTCACTGCCCACAAGCTCGCAGTGCCTGGTATTCCCAGATGGTCTCGCGTCCAAGTACTAACCAGGCCGCTCCCTGCTTAGTTTCTGGGATCAGATGCGCTCTCAGGCTATAAGACTACTGTAAATATTCAAAGACTTCAATAAACCATCCAAATGCTGCTTATTAGCCTCTGTAACGTTATGTTATTGTAGGCCACACACTGTTTATAGTCAGTTTAAATGTCCAGTTATAAATATTCAATCCTATGTGTTGCTGTTTTTTTCCTCTGAAATTCTCTCTGCATTTCCCAGTCTCGCTCTTCTAGACTCTGACATCCTTTAAATGAATGTTATAAACAAATATAAATAATCTTGGTCATTAATTTAATGAGTGAATACACAAATGGATGCTGTCTTCCTCATCTCTGTGTCATTGACTGAAAGATTACCCTCACAGGGCTCGAGCTGACAGAGATGAATAACTAGAAAAAAATGAGCAGCATAATTGAGAGTAATGAACATGCCAAGCTGCCGGCTCGCGTCTTTATGCAAGAACTGATGAAGTGATTGAAGGAGGGGCTTGGGATTGATTTTCTGTTATATTAGTGAGAGGCGTGATAAAGATCCCCTCTACACGCATGCTATGGCAATACTAGTGAGACCGGGGTAAACTTTATGGTTTATGGAAATACGTCATAACAAGGAGAAGAGACACCAACACATGCTACAAGTGTAGCCATGTGTTTCTGCAGGCAGTGCTGACCACATCGGGCGATTTCTACTCCTTTGCCTTCAGGTCATTTTTATGACTTATGACTCTTCATATGCAAATATAGGACACATTGATTACAGAGCGGGAGCTCTAGGCACAATGTGACCAGACGTAGTGTAAAATCTAAAATATGATGATTTGAATAATACATTTTGTCTTTTTAAGAAACATTGTAACACCTAAAGTCAAACCTACACTGTTTTCAATTCAAATCTTCTCAAATCAAACAGTGAACATACTGCACATTAATTTGCACAGTAAAGGAGAAATGAGATAAACGATAACACATTAGAGGGGCACACTGAGAGCTGTGTTCTTGAAATATGCTGTCAGATAGTACAGGGGTCAACTTTTTTTGCTGTGATCAAATGTGGAATGAAAGGAATTATGAATGTAAAATATGAATGATGTCTAAATAAGTGCTGCTACAGATTAAATGTACGATCTCCAGAAATGATCTGGTTTATATTAGAATAATAGTACAACAACTGTTTATAGTACATTCTGTGTCTAATAGAAGTGTCGGCCGTGTGTGGTTACCTGTAGTTTAGCTTAATGGGTTTGGATGCTGACATTGCTTAAAATATACTGGTATCGATACTGGTCTTAAAAGCAATTCCTCTTCCTGGAGTCGACACTTTAAAAAAAAACAGTACAAGGCATCCAAACATCACGCTACGCTGAGTCAGCAAATAAAATGAGAAAAAAGGGTCTGCAGGTTTCTTCTTCGGGCGATCACAGCTGTCGGTGTAATACTGCACAGCATTATATCAGACTGTTGGTCAGCTAAAGCCCATGTGCCACACTTAAATCTAATAGAACACAATTATTGTCATTAAATATACCAGAAACTATCCTGCTACTGTCTATAGTGATTATGCTGCGTGCTGAATCGATCACCAGAGATTTTTAAGAAGATGGATTAAAAAAATGAAAAACTATCCCTTTAGTCTGAAGTCCTCCATAAAAATTATATCCTACATTTTTAGATATATCCCACAATTATTATCTCAAATTTGTCTGTGTTGTTGATATTTGTTTTATTAATGAATGCCCAAACACTGAAAATCCTCTTCAAATGTAGCAATTTATGTAACCACAGCAGTTTAAGGGATAATAAATCTTACCTGTTGGCATGTTTTGTTTTGTTTTTAACTGTCTTACGCATGCATGTTATTCATTTTATTTCTTTTACTTCCATCCATTCTCTTCCGCTTATCCTTTTCAGGATCGCGGGGGGGGGGGGGGGGGGGGGGGGGGGCGGGGGGGCTGGAGCCTATCCCAGCTGACTTAGGGTGAGAGGGAGGGTACACCCTGGGCAGGTCGTCAGTCTGCCACAGGACACAGACATTCGCTCTCACATTCACACCTATGGGCAATTTAGAGTTTCCAATTAAACTAACCCCCCCTAACCGCATGTCTGTGGACTGTGGGAGGAAGCCGGAGAGAACCCACACAAACACTGGGAGAACACGCAACCTCCACACAGAAAGACACCGTCCTCGTGGTGGAATTGAACCCAGGACCTTCTTGCTGTGAGGCAACAGTGCTAACATCGTGCTTATGTTTTGTTTTTATTTAATGTAATGAATTTAATTATTTATGAGGTTTTTTTGTTCATTTTTTAATGATTCATTTTGGAAATACTTTTATCCAACATTCTTACAGTATGCTTGTGTTGAAATATGACGTTTTGACTTAAGGAAACAATGGGGCTTCTGCTGACAGTGCCATGGATGCAAGCTGAGATCAGCACCTGTGTAACACATTTACAGTAACTGTCAGTAACAGCTCTGCTGTCTTTGCTGTTGAAAAGCAGAGTGTTATTTACCAGCACTGACCGCTCTCTCTCTGTTGGAAATAATTGATAATTTAATTACAAAGTCACCTCTGTTGTACCAATTGTCTAAAAGCACAGGTATGGATCTCAGTGATGCTGCAGGAAGCTCCTGCGAATGCTTTTTAAACCAGGTTTACAGGTTACATTCGGTGGTCGGTGTCATTATCCATTAACCGTGTGGTCTGGGTGCCTCTGGCAGCTCAGATATGTAAAGTTTATTTTGCATCCTGAGGTTTTTGATATTGGTGCTGAAACATCGAATGTTAAGCATGTTTTTCAGTGTTTTTCATAAAGGATTTTCCATAATTGGTGTGAGATTTGTTTGGTGAGTGAAAATGAAGGTAAAAGGGTGTGCTGTGTGCCAGAGGTCTGAGCTTTATCTACCATGCATTAATCCACCCTTCTTCCACCAAACACAACACAGAATCACACCGCTGCATCCTGCAATTATTAGCTCATCTTGAACCTGCCAGTAGTGTGAGCACGCTGTAGCTCCAGCTTCTGCTTTGCTATTTTGCATTACACCATTTGGTAATGAATGTGCTGTTGCTATTTACTTCTGGGCATTAAATTTAAGCAAGACCAAACTGGGGATTCGCATCAAGCCAAGTCAGGATGGAAGAGAAACCTGCAAATAAAACCCTTCTCTGGGCGATAACCTCGGAAATCCTGTTATTCTGCTGAGCTCATTGGGTGTGGGGTTTTTTTGGTATACCATATTTCCCTGAAGTCTCGCGCTAACGCTTCACGGTGTTGTTAAAATCAAGTCAAGACAAAACTTGAAGTTCTTCTTTCTCACATGTAACACAGAACAGGAGACTTCAAACAAGTTCTCAGTAGTGTCAATACTCTGCTGCCCACTCACTCGCCGTGAATTCTTCAGACAATTATCTGTTTCTCACAGGTGATTGAGTGTAACAGGTAATTTTCTCACATCAAAGCAAACGGCCATCGCACCGAGAAGTTAGTGCAAAAACAAAAAGATGAAAGACTGTTTTCGACTTTCTCCTCTGGACGTTACACTACACACAGCGCTGGACATGTCATACACTGTTCTGCCACAACAATAACGCCGCTGAAGGTTTGTGATGTTGTGAAGGCTTATTTTTCCTTTAATTCCAGACTTCTCCAAGGGAAAAATTGGATCATTTATGTGAATGTTACCACCTATAAATTGTTGCAGATCAAGCAGACACCCAGAGAATCTACTCTGGGTGCTGTGGTAAGCAGCGCCGCCCGCCCTGAAAGGTCACGCAGTAATGGTCAATGCAGTTTTGTTAGCATTCAAAGGGATCTTTGGAAGGCAGATAGTTGTAAAGTTGTGGCTGTTATGTATATATTCATTTCCTGGGATTTCCTGGAAGGAGCTGGAGGGACTAGATAAGAACAACTGAGCTCCTCTGCTTAGACTGCTGCCTCTGTGACCTGATTTTGAATAAGCTGTGCCTGATAACTTGGCCTGTCTCTTGTTTTCTACGGGCCTCTGTCGTCAAATTAGTAAAATGATTAGCACTACATCAAGCGCTAATATGTAAGTAAATAAATTAACAAATTATTTCATGTGCGATTTGGTTTGCCATCTTATCTGAACCCTCCTGGGTTTAAATCCTGTTCTACGTCTGGTTCACGGCCCAAATGGCCTGGGGGAAGAAGCTCCTCCCTGTGTTAGCGTGTTAGGCAGCGGAAGCACTTCCCTGACCTCAACAGTGAGAAGAGTCCATCGTTGGGGTGGGAGAGTCTTCATAATCTTCCTGGCTTTGGTGCTTAGTGTAAACAGACAGCAGGTCAGGAAGCTCTGAGCAAATCTTCTGTGGAGTTGGCATGTTCTCCCTGTGTCTGCGTGGGTTCTCTCCGGGTACTCCGGCTTCCTCCCACAGTCCACAGACATGGAGTTAGTGTGGTTAGGTTAATTGCTGATTCTAAATTACCAATAAGTGTCAAGGACTCGGTCGTTGACCCAGCGTTTTGAGTTTCTTTTAATATTTTGATGTCTTATGGTTTATGTTTAAGTTCATTTAGTTGTCTTGAGCGTATATATGGCCTAGGTTGCCCTGTTGTAGTTCATCGGTTATTAGATTCCCCTTGTGTCTTCATCCTCTGTGTCCCTTTCAGCATGCATGGTGTTTATGCAAGTGCTTGTCCTTTTGTTCTCATGTTCCCCTCCTCGTGTTCATGCCCTCTGTATTATGTTCTAAGCTCAGTTAGTGCTGTTTGGGTTTAGGTTTCTCCCATGTCTTCCCCACTATGCTAGTATCTTGTCTTCGGTGTGCGAGTGTGACAAGTCCCCTGTGTTTAAGTCTCCCTAGCTCTGCGTGTTTCCTGTTTTACTTTGACAGTCTTGCGTCCCATGTTCTGTGTGTTCAGTTTGCTTCCTCCTGTCCGGTCATTATGTTAATTCGTCCCAGCTGTGTTCCCCGTGTGTTTCCTTTTCCCTCATCACCCTCGTGTGTATTTATGTGGTCATTCCATGTCCGGTCGTCTGCTACGTTCATGCCGCGTTTCAGGATTTTCATGTATCCATGCCAGGTCTTCATGTTAGGGTTTCCATTCAAGTCTTGTTTTTTGTGTCTCTGCACTTGCGTCCTCCTCCTCGTTCCACACAGTCAGCTGACTGTGACAATAGGTGTGAATGCGAGTGCGAATGGTTGTCTGTCTGTCTGAGTTAGCCCTGCGACAGCACCCTGCCTCTCACCCTTACAGCAGCTGAGACTGACCACTGCAACCCTGAACTAGATAAACAGAAGAAAAGAGATGGATGGAAGGACTAAATGAAGAAAACATGCAAGCGTTTTGAAAACTGAAGATCAGTGTTGCCTTTTGTTCTACTTTCAAACACAAGTTGACCCTATTGCAGAGTTCATTTTATGTTTAAGGGTCTGGGCAGGGGGTATGCACCGTATGTGGAGACAGTAGGTCAGTACAATCTGTTTTGACTTTAATTTCTGCACTTTTAAGATGAATTTACATATTTATGTAATCAATAAATATGAAAATGTATCCAGAATTTATATCTGGTGGTCTTTTTTATCTGTTTTTCTTCTTCCCACTGATACAATAGTGCTAGCATTATATCAGCATGGTTTCTACTCAGTGTTCCTGGTCTCCTTCTCTTTATTACGTGCTCGACAGACGCACTGCCCTCGCTTTTTGAGTGTTCGACCCTTCATTAAATCGGCACTACATATGCAAATAAAAGTTTCCCTTTAATTGTCTCAAGAAGCACTTAAAGTATGTCAAAGCTCATAGTTTTTATTAAGAGATCCCCAAGATTACACTAACCACAGACAGGTGAAACACCATCTAGTGAGCTCGCACCTGAAATGACATCACTGACATCAGGGTGAGAAAAAAGGGGAAGAGATCAAGTGATGAGAAATCTAGAGAAAAGTCACTTTGCTAATTAGGAGCTCCCTGAGAACTGGTTTTCTGTTCTTAGGATGACGATCTCTGTGAGGTGGAAATGAAATCCCCAGTGAGAGCGGCGCCGTGTCTGGAGACAGCCTGTAAACTGGTGATCAGTGATTCAGAAGTGACGTGTTTTGGCAACTGAATCGAGACCCTGAAAGCATGAAAGTGAAAACGTGACAGTTACAGTGGTGTTTAGTAAATGAAAGTTTGCAAGACAGTAAGGTGGAAAAAAAACACAGCTGCAGAAAACGTGCAGCGGATCTGTTTCCACTGCTGACCTTTTTCTCTGTGTTTTTTTTCTCTCCTCTACACAATCCTCATGTGGGAGGCTCTCAGAGGCTGTAGGCTGCAAAATTATATGAAAAACATGGTTTCTCGCATCTGCGGCATAGAATCAATGTTTTCATTTGTCATATGTCCTTGCAGGGGAAAAAATAATGAAATTATGCACGTGTGTGCAGAATCTGGAGTAAAGTTTTGGTGCTTGCTGTTGCTGTGTGCAGCTGAAGGCAGTGAGTCATACACACTATGTTTTCATCTGAAATGAAAAATAAAAATTCACATCAGATTTTTTTTCTGACTTAATTTAATAATCGTTATGCTCCTAGTAGAGACTTTTTTTTACTTTTAAGCATCAGTCACATAGACCTAGAGACCAGTAGCTCGGTAAGACTCTGTATTCCTTGATGACGACCACACAGTGAATACAAATGAGAATTTCATTCATTTAGCAGCTGTTGGAGGTTGTCGACTGGTCTCTAGGCCCACACGACAGTGAGTTTTACTGTAAGTAAATGTTTTTCATCATAGTTTCACAAAATGCTGCCCCACCTTGTGACATCTTATACTAAGAAGAGGGCAAAGCAATCGCAGCACGAACCATTTCTCTACATTAAACGCTTGAATGTCTTTGCCTCTGAAATGACACATAGAAGCACTTCCAGAGGTAGTGCAACTGATAGTTGTTATTATCACTGTATGACTGAGGCCCTCATCGCTATAGTTGCAATATAATAAACAATAAACACAAAAAGTCGTGTCATTTATGGATCAAGAACAGGTAAAATGAGCTCTCTGATATGTCTAACCAGGTTAATAACCACAGTCATACATCGTATGACATAGTATCACATTACCGAATGTCACACAGTGTTGGGAAGGTTACTTTTAAAATGTATTCACTACAGATTACAGAATACATGCCCCGAAATGTAGTTTGTAACGTATTCTATTAAGTTACTCAATGTAACGTATTCTGAATGTTTTGGATTACTTAATATATTGTCATGCTTTTTACAGCTAAATGAATGCACGATTGCTGTGTGATTTATTACTATTACTGAAGGCTACTCGCCAACAAGCTAACACTGTTAGCTGACATTAGCTGAGGTTAGTTAATAAACTGCTTTCAGAACTGCACATGATTATTTGCAGCTAGCTTGTTGTTAATGCTATCCACCAAGTCTAACAGTCTGCAGTCTATGAACTAGCCTCAGTTAAGGCCAGCTAACAGGGTTAGCTCGGTTCAGTAATGGTAATAAATCACACAGCAATAATACATCGAAGATACTTAAGTGGCAAACAACCCAGGTAGCTACCACAACTAAAACAAGGTATCTGCAGTAGGCTAACATTAGTTATTAAAATAGAACTTACTTCCAGATGTTTGTTTAGGTTGAAGTCTTTTCAGCTGGCCAGGACGCTCACATTAGAGCAGTGGTTCTTAACCTGGGTTCGATCGAACCCTAGGGGTTCGGTGAGCCGGTCTCAGGGGTTCGGCAGAGCCTCCACCGCAGAGGTCACAGAGGTCCAGACACACCCGAATTATCGTGTAAATTTGTGATGACACGCCCCCTTCTGGCCATCACTGGCTGCAGACTGTCATGCTACACTGCTTGGCCAATCAGGGCTGCGGGGAATGTAGCGCGCGCAGTAGTCAACAGGTGAATGTAGTGGTAGTACTTCGTGTGATTTATTTTAACATTTTAATCCATACTAACTATGTCGGGCAAAAGAAGAAAGTGGTCGGACGAATATGTACAGTATGGATTCACATGTATCACGGAACGTGATGGGAGTGAGCGTCCTATCTGCATGATTTGCAACGCCAAGTTGAGCAACTGTAGTCTCGCACCGGCAAAACTAAAGGAACACTTCTTGAAGCTGCATGGAGACGGGGAATACAAGAACACAACACTTGCTGAGTTCAAGGTGAAGAGAGCCAGATTCGGTGAAAGGCCCACTCTGCCTGCTCTTGGATTTGTAGCCGTTAACAAACCGATCCTCACAGCATCGTACGAAGTTGCTTACCTGATCGCAAAGCAGGGCAAGCCACACACCATTGGTGAAACACTCGTGAAACCAGCTGCGTTAAAGATGGCAAATCTGATTCTCGGAACAGCGGCCGAAGGTAAATTATCCCAAATTCCTCTTTCAAATGACACCGTCAGCGACAGAATAGAAGACATGAGTAAAGACATCTTGGCTCAAGTAGTCGCTGATCTGATTTCAAGCCCGGCAAAATTCAGCCTTCAGCTCGATGAGAGCACAGACGTTGCTAATCTAAGCCAGCTTACTGTTTTTGTGGACTATGTGAAAGATGACATGATAAAAGAAGATTTTTTATTTTGTAAGCCTCCTACAACAACAACTAAGGCAGCCGATGTGAAGAAGCTTGTGGATGACTTCTTCAGAGACTTTCATGGGACATGGTTTCTGCAGTTTGTACGGACGGAGCTCCAGTCATGCTAGGAAGAAACTCTGGCTTTGGTGCGCTAGTAAAAGCCGATGCACCACACATCATTGTGACTCATTGTATTTTGCACAGGCATGCATTGGCAACAAAAAACTTTCCTCCAACAATGGCAGAAGTATTAAAAACTGTGGTGGAATGTGTGAACTATGTGCGAAATAGTGCTCTGAGGCACCGCATTTTCAGCGCATTTCAGCTAAGAAAGCTCTGGATTTTTTTATACCATTTGTTACAACATATCTTTGCGAGCAATCCTTTTCGACGATGCTGGACATAAAAACGAAGAAAAGGAACAGACTTTTCTGTGAAAATGACATGAGACTGGCACTTGCCAAGGTGAAGCCACGCATATCTGAACTGGTCTCTCAAAGGCAACAGCAGAAGTCACACTGATTTGCAGGTATGTAATTTCTTGTAAGTTCATGCATTGTGTTGGTTTTGTTCTTTGAACAAGGTGATGTTCATGCACGGATCATTTTGTGCACCAGTAAAAAAACATATCTATGTCTTGAATTTGAAAAAAAAAAAAATTTCACTAAAGAGGGGTTCGGTGAATGCGCATATGAAACTGGTGGGGTTCGGTGTCTCCAACAAGGTTAAGAACCACTGCATTAGAGCCTCTTATGTTGTTTGGGTTTCCAGCAATGTGTGGAATTACCAAAATTAGAGAGGAGATAGCTGAACATATGAAACAGGAAAAGACCGCTGTGTAATCCATTTATTTCAACAAAGTAACTGTATTCCAATTATCACCTATTTAGATGGTAACTGTAACGAAATACAGTTACTAAAATTTTGTATTTTAAATATTTTAAATGCGTAACGCCTCTACATGTATTCCGTTACTCCCCAACACTGATGTCAGATAACACTAATAAAGTTAACTGCAGTGCATCAAAGTAATATTACAGAGCAAAAGGTTCAAGGCTGTGGCTGGCTGATGAACTCAGCTGTTCACCATCCCACATGCTCTTCATCTGTCAGTGGCACAGTCGCGTACGACGCCCTCGATGTGCTACACTACAGGGATAAACTTTATTAAACTGTTTGAAGGATTTACAGAGCATAGCTTGCATGTAAAGATTGAATGTACAGTGGATTTGGCAGGACTTTATGATGGATTAAATTATGTTCCACGTATTTCATATTTCTTGTTCTTTAATATTAAAAAGACCTAGAAATAAGAATACTCACCAGTTTGGGTTTGATGCCACATTATTGTCAGTGCTTCCTTCATTTCCCTTACACACCAATAGTACTGTATAATGAAACTATTATTAGGTTAAAAAAAACTATGGAGTGGTCTGGATGTTGTATCTGTAATCAGAAATCATCCTGCAATGCCAGGTCTGGTTTTGGATGATAGGAAACAGCTGTTAACTTTGCAGCTGTATAGGTAATAAGGATTAGAAATCTAATGTAAATGATGACTTGATTAGACCCTGTAACATCGGTGTGGAGAGTTTAGGGGTCATTACGAGTGTCCAACACCTGTGTTTTTGCACAAATTAAAGTCCTGTCTGTGCCAGTTTGTACTGGAAATGACTTTATTTATGCATTTATCTGTGACAGTTCAGTATTATGTTGTGTGGACATGTTTCAGATATTTTATATTATGTATGTAAATATGTGTCCTCCATCCGTCCTGCCTGCTTGAGCAGAGCATCAGAGGAGGTGACAGCGTACTGCCCATCACACACAACTGTGTGTGTGTGTGTGCGTGTGTGTGTGTGTGTGTGTGTCCATCTATATTACAAATTCATGTCTATATTCTGGGAGTTACAGCAAACTGAAGAAAAAAGATCCACCCAATCAGAAGCAGCATTATAGCGTTTTTTGTTTTCAAACTAAATTTTGCTGGATGCTTTCCCCTGTGAATACAATGTTCTGTCATCTGGCTCATTCTGCTATTCAGAAGCAAGAAAAAAATAACTGTGGTTTAAAGTGGAAGCATTGTGATTAACTAAAATAACTAGCACCAACTAATGATGGTGCTAGAGAAAATGACGCAGTTGTCAAAGTCAGTAGGTTGGTCGTAACAAAACTGCGCCACAAACATGGACAGCAGAAGATCAGTAGAGTGAAATGTTGACAGCCTGTTTCTCGTCCTCTGTCAGGTGCCCCACTGAATCAGTCAATCAACAGAACAGTCAGGCAGAGCTCGTTATCTTTGCTCTATTAGTCCGATTCACAACACGCTCTATTGCAGCTCGTTTTCAGTGACGTCGCTTACACACCACAACGTGTGTGTGAGAGGTACGAGATGAAATGTGACAGAACATCTTGTCACATTTTGCTTTGTCACCTGAAAATGAATCAGGTGGGTTTTTCAGGTTATACCATACTCGATTAATTTGCTGACTGATGACTTTATATTGCAGTGAATGTCTGAAAAATACATTTAACCCTATATGAATATTCATGAAAAGTAGTGTAACTAGGTGATGACACCTGTGTCACCGTGGTTCGCCGTGGGTCGATACTGGTTTGGGTTCAACATCATAGCTGCTCACAATAGAACAAAGTAAACAGAAGAATAAAATCAAAGACTCAGCAGCACTGAGTCCTGTCGCTCTTAAATCTATTGCCACCTGTTTAGCAGGAGTGGGGCGGGTGGAGGTTTGCCCACAGTGGTCATGTCAGTGGGGGGATTCGGGGGTTTCTCTGTGAATGCCACATTCCCGTGGCAGCGTGCTCGCTGCTCGCTCAGATTTGAAGTTTAATTTTTCGCTGTAGAAAGAAGTTTTCCTCCCACTCAGAGTGCACAGTGTACGCTAATGTTTTTGTCACTTTGTACAGAATCAAACTCAAAGTAATGTGAGTACTTCCAAGCTTTAAACGCTGCATCACGTCATATTATCCATGTTGATCTGCACACGTCTGTTGCTGCCACGGACGTCGCACGCTCATACGTCATTGTCATGAGACACTCTCACAAACAACATCACGGTTTAGTAACGCAGCGTGCTCACGGAAAAGTAACAGTAATCAAATTACTTTTCGCAATAGTAAACCCTTACTTTACTCATTACTTGAAAAAAGTAATCGGATTACAGTAACGCATTACTGCCTGTCTCTGATTACAGTACTGCGGTTTCCTGCATTACAGTTATGGTTTCATTTTTCCTCGATAGAGAGACGACTAATTCTCAGTTCATCTCCTGCTTTTCTCAATATTTAACCCAGACCTCTATGTTCCTCCAGCCTTAACCAAACGTTACTATCAAAAAAATGTTGCAAATCCTTCTTGTCTGCAGCAGATGGCACAGAAGTGCAGGTCTTAGCACCGTTACCTCACAGTTTTCTACCTGGAGTTTCCTGTCCAAGCTTCTCTTCCAGTACTCGGCTTTCTCCCACAGTCTAAAAACATACATGTTAGTTGGTGAGTCGACATATATTCAGCAATGTAAACACTAGCATGTCATGCTATGCCGCCAGCAAGGACATATGTCATCTTGGCTGTCCACTGTTAATCTGATTAGTACGTGTAAATGGCCTGCAGTTGCATTCTTTGTTTTCATGCGTTGATCTAAAAAGGGAGCACTTATACGCACGATGCTAGAGAAATATGGCAGCTGCTGGTTGCATTTGATACATCCTTGAGAGGTACTGCTGAGCAATATATTGATGCCTTGCAGTATTTAGGTAATTGTGGAAGCAAGATTTGATCTTGCCCAGCATTAGGATGCTGTGCTTTAAAAACTAGCTTCAGTGGTCACAATCAGTCTTTTGCTATAAGAAGACTCCTTCAAAAGTTGTGATGTTGAGCTCAGGGTTACCACCACCTCTGCTATATTTTCAGTGTGGCTGCAAGCCAGAGGGAAGACTGTGTCACAGAGAGGTCCGCAATTTTAATGAGGCATGGGGTAATTTTACTCAGCCACAATAGTTCATTCTGACTGCTGGGTGAGTGACTAATGTTATTAGCAAAGCACAAAGGAGCCAGTGCATTTTCATATCGCTCTCATGCAAAGAGCACACGGAATATATTGTTTTGTTGGGGTAATGGAAATCCTGCTAATGTTTGTGTGTGCTTGTGTTTGGTCTCAACACCTGTCTTTCCTAATGCTGTTAATTAGGCTGAAGTAACGCTAATTAGGACACCCCCCCCCCCCCCCCCCCCCCCCCCCACACACACACACACACACACACACACACACACACACACACACACACTATTGTGCTACATCCCCTGAGGGTAAAGAGCTAATCTGTGTTCATAAACTGCTTTCTGCATCTGTGCTGCCCATCACAATTTTCAGAAACACAGATTTCCTGTTTGCACTCATTATTTGCTGATGGCGAAATGATAATGAGTTTCTTTATAAAATATATATTAAAGACATATATTATGAACAAATTCGGTAATTATGTAGTTCGAGCCATTTGGATTAATGAGTGCAACTTATCAGAGAAATGATTCTCAGGTTTTCCCTCTAAACAACCAAACCCTTCCAAAATACACTGACTGCATTTTGTGTTAAAATGGAAATATTGGCGTTTGTGCATTATGTTTAACCATACCATCAGAACTCTTTAGGATTTACTCTGATCTGTATGGATTCAAACTGAGCACATATCCTCCAGAGCTCTGGCTGTGAGCACAGAAGCCCCGCCCACCTGCTGTTCAGATCTCCTGTTTGCAAGTAGCAGATGAGTTCAGACGAAACCTGGCTTAAAAGGAGGGTGGCCTTTAAGAGAGCTGCACAAAGGCCCAATATGCTATAGCATAAAGATTATTTTTGAGCTGTGGATTATGCAAAGCTACTCGTGTGGAGTACAAAAATGAAAATGTGGAGGTGGAAATGCGCACGTCCTCTTCAAAACATCATTTTTTAGTCTCTTTGCAATAAAAAAGTTTGTATGCCCTTAAGCTGTCCTCGATATTAACTCATTTTAATGTTAGCCAACAGTAATTGTTAATGGTCTGCTGTCAAAGTTAGACAAATGACTTTAGATTTTATCCTTCAACATTTATTATCTCTTGAAGGTGCAGAGTGGTGATATGCTGTCGCAACAGGCCAGAAATAACCGTGTTTGAAGACAACAGCTGAATATGCTCGTAGTTTGTTTCTTCACCTGGATTAAGATGTTGTGATGTGTACCGATTATATAAAAGTAACGTATCTTGAGGGCTCGTCTTGTCCGTTCGTGCTGAAAGATCCATCTGCATCAAGGGCGCCATTATCATGTAACAGGGTGACATATGTCATCTCCAAATGTCGTCGTTGCCCTTGACGCAGCTTAATGCAGGAACAGTTTTGCATATTTGGAAAATGCACTCGAGTTGCTGATTTCATTATAAGCTCTGCAGCCATCAAGGTAAACGGCTCAGAACATGAAGGTTTTTTTCTTGTTCTTTAAGAGCCCTCACAATGCTTTTTCACTTTTTTGAATTTAAAGTGATTTCTCTTCTTCAACTTGAACTTCAACAGCAGTTTGCCACATGGCCATGCCAACATGGAAAAATGATTTTTAGTTATGTTGGAAAAGAATGAATAAGTTTTTTTAAAGATCATTAAAAAATCTTTTCCTCTGTTTTGAGAGACACCCTCTTTTTTTGAGCTGTGTCACAATTGCTCAGTGTGAATGTCTGGAGTTTCTTGAGTGGACCCTGGTCTGGTCTCTGTGTTGTTAGGTACCTGACTGCTTAGACGTGTCCACAGGAAGCTGACAGCTAGTTGTTTCCTGTTATACAAGTCATGGTTTCTGGTCACCAGATCATTTGCAGTGTAAATATAGCTTAAGAAAGCTGGGGAGGGTAGAGCTAGAAGCAGGTTAGCTATGCAAAAGGACTAGTAGCAGGGTCAAACATCTTTCATGACTATCATCCCATCTGTTGTTTGCAAATGGACTTCTTTAGGTTTGTGAAGACATTTAAGTGAGGTCCAGGTAATAAACCCCTAGTACAGGCTGTCGCCTTTGGACCCTCCTGAGGGTACAGTTGGGCGATTGGACGAATATATTGACTATCGACGATAGGCTGAGCCCATCGGCGATCGTTTTTACACGGGCGATTTATTTATTTCCCCATGAGTAAGTTTGCTAATAATGATGGAGCTAATACAAGCAGTCAACAGAAAAAAAATAATAGCGCTGTTTTAACAGCACCCTCTTTCATCTGCGAGCAAATGCACCCTCCTCAGAGTGCGCCCAAATGCTTGTTGATGGAGCTGCAGAAGCTAGTGATAGCCTAGCATACTCAGCCAGATGGTGGACACGTACATGCTCATGCAAGTTAGTCGTGTTTGAGTCCTTTGCTCGCACCTCGTTGGTTACATCCTCAGGTTTACCTCTTTCATCCCAAATTGGCAACTTTATATATTTTTTTAGTGCTGTTTGCATTAACGTGCCATCATCACGACTAACGCGATTAACAATTAACCCATCTGGGGCGCAGACTGAGTCAAAATCCCTGAAATGTCTCTGTCAACGCATTTCGGGCAGTTTGTCCAAAGTTTGTTCACTCTGCACTCCAGATGGGTTGAGCGCATTAAAAGTTTTAATCGTGATGACCACGTTAACGCTGACAGCCCTAATTGTTTGGGCAAATTAGTTTATCCATGTTTGGACTTCTTCTGTGTTGTAAACGCCCAAATCAGTCCGTGCATGATTACATTGCTCCGCCCATCAAAAAGTCTGCGCATGCGCGAATATATCACCCATCGTCGATTATTGGACTGACGATTGTCAGTATTGCCCAACCCTACCTGAGGGTCATGTGAATCATCACATGGGTCAAGGTGTCAAAAATCGCTCGAGCCAATAACATCACCGAGGCCAATAGGTGAAGTGACCCTGGGGACCACCTTCAAAGGTGACATCCTGGACCAGGGGTTTATTACCTGGGACAGTTTAATTCAATTAAATTTTACTCATATAGTCCCAGATCACAACAACAGTTGCCTCGGGGCATTTAATATTGTAAGGCAAAGACCCCACAATAATACAATAATACAAAGAAAACTGCAGAACTCTTGGATGGGAGGCAAAAACATCTTCACAAACCTAAAAAGCAGCAGTCCAGTTGCTTTTATTTCCAATCTCTCAAGACTGCCATGACCTAGATGACTGCGAACTTACACGGACATTTTGCTGTAGCTCTTCTGCTGACACATGTGAACATTACGTCCCATCTATATACTGTTTATAAAAGATTAAGCCTCCACACGCTCATGTCATGCGTGAGCTGAGTGGTGGAACAGAGGAACACCACACGCTCTGTCGTAGTGACTTGTCAGGTAATAATTTACAAAACAAAAGACATGTTAAAGAAGTGATTGATAAACATAAAATCATGGGGAAAAAGTTTACTGAGGTCAAGTGAACGGAAGAATTTTTATTTACCGTAGACTTCTAGCGAATCTTTCTGCAACCAGAGCAATTTCCCGCTTTTGGCCATTATAAAAATGTCAGTTTAAGTCAACACTGATTTCTCAAGATGCCTACTTCAATGTATAACCTGCACGGTCAACTACATGGTAAGACCGCAGTCACTCACGCTGTACCTTTAGCCAGTGGCTTGAAAACAACCATGTAGGCACCATAAACATCTTGCTGTCTTTATAGTTTGAATAATAAAGCCAAAAATTATTATTGAGCACATTTTATTTTGTATTTTACTTTAATATTCAACTTATATTGCAAGTCTTATATCAGATACTGTGATGTTATCATGTTGCCTAGAAACCACCAAGGATGGTCACATTGAGTGCATTTATCCAGTCTTTAAGTGATGATGTGATGAACTCTGCTTCCGGGTCCAAACTACTTTGTGTTTATTAAGGCTGTTGTGTTTTCAACATGTTTTAATGCTTTGTATCTTGTTCTATTTAATCCGTTTACAGCATCCTGCCAGCCTCACATTAACTTTTATCGAGTGGGAAAAAAGTTAGCGTTCATCCTCCAGCTTCACTGTGTTTATGCTATGCTAACATAGCTGTGTGGCTAGTCACCACGTAGCACATCATTATATACCAGCTAGCCCAACTTCAGTAACCCTACAAACGTCACTGCTGTTTAGTTTTCTGTCTTCATTTATGTTGGAAGTGATAGCAGAGCTGTACGTTTGAATTTTTCAGAAATCTCTCAGTCAGAACATGCTATATCATGTTTAGGTGGAAACTAGCGAGCTAACTTCTAACTCCGTTAAATGTAATAAATTCTGTTTTCATGGATGCCTGGATGTTAAACTTAATTGTTACACCTGGTAAAGCAGCCACACTGGTCATTTTATTACAGATGAAAGAATTTAGACCGTTTGTAACTCTCAGTGATGCCGCAGTGTTCGTTTGACTTTGGGACCTGAAGCGGAGTTTGGACCCGGAAAAGGCTAATGACATCAGACTTAAAGACCGGATAACACTTTTTAAAAGTATTGCATCATTTTTATTTCCCCATAATAACGATCTCATAATGATCCCTCTTTAGATCCGCAAAACTTAAATATCATAATATAGATAGTATATTATGACACCACCTAGGAACAGAATAAAATGACATTTGATAAAGTACAGCAGGACACAGGAAGGGGTACATGTTAGTGGTTAAAACAAGCAAGGTGGAGAGCTGTGGAAGCTTCTTCCTGTTTTTTCATCCATAGATTTCCCAAACAGACATGAGAGTTTTATACTAATCTTGTAATTGAACTCTTAGAAAGGAATAGAATAGTCTTATTTCTGCACAGAAATACTTTATCTAGTCTTCTTCGCTCTCCTCTGTTTCATAGAATCATCTTTGTCTCGCTTGCTTGTAGCTCTCTGCACTTCTACACCTTCATCTTCATCTTATTCTCCAAACACCTACTCGTGCAATTTTGCCCGTCCTTTTAGACATTGTCTCCTCACAATTCTCATTCGTTTTCTCTCTGTCTGCCTCTCCCTGTGTGCCCATTTTCTGTCACCACTGAAGCTCATCTCGCTGTCTCCCAATATCCTGGGAACAAAAAAAAAAAGAGAGACCCTCCCAGGTCACCTGAGGAACAATTCTTGAGGTTTTTTTAACAGCTACTTGAATTGCTCATTAGAGAGACTCGATGGCTGTGGAGTCTATCTTATCTGCTGCTTTTGAATGATTAGAATGGGGGAATTAAAGTGTGCCAAAGCATTAAGGCTGTTTTGGGTTTCATTAGCCGGTTGGTTCATTAAGACGTCTTACCAAGAGGAACAATTACAAAAAGAAAAACTGTCATTTGCAGAGGAAAGAGAGATAACTCATAAAGATTAGCAAGATTATTTGAAAAGATCAGGTAAAGGCACTGATTAGCATGTGTCTTATGATTCCCGTGCATGCTCCAACGCCTTCGCATGAGTTTGCAATCATTTGTCTACTATTCACTCACTTTGTGCACATTTTCAAACAAACTGTTTGACAGAATTAGCACTTTGTCTTTTTAGATGAGGACACCATTTTTTTACAGAGATACCAGCACTGCTTTTAAAGTAAGGTTGTGTAATGTTATTACATAATATGTTTAAAATAATATTCTAACAGTGGGTTAAAAGCAGAGGCAGGGCGTGATTTGTGGAAAAAAAATCAGAAAGGCTGATATTCTTGAAACATTTCAAAAACTACAGTCTGCTTTACTGTGTTAGAGTATTTATTATTTAGTGCTGCTGTCAATGCAGTGTAGAATATTAAGAGTTTAAACCAAAGTTTTACATCCGTCTTATCCGGGGTTGCAAGCGGAGCTGTTCTATCAAACGCTTGTAAGAATGTTTCAATCTCTTTAATTAAAATTTAATTAATTAATTTGCACAATATTCTCAGTGTTGTCCGTTGCTCTCCATAACACAGGGGATCTAATCAACCATAACACAAAGGCTTAAGTGATATTTTAACAGAATAAATCCCCCTTGAGACAGCACCACTTGAGCAGGTGTGCCACTTAACGTTAATATGAGATGATTTTAGTTGCACAAAGAGCTGCAAACCTAATAAATTAACAAAATGAAGTGAAGCATTTTAGTAGCATAATTTTGAAAATGTGATTATATTCCTAAACTAAGACAACACTATATTCTCACTCCTCACACAAGGAAAACAATCTCCTTTGATGAGAGACTTGTGCCTAATTATTCTGCTTTCCTGTGGAGGGGCAGTCGTCTGGGGCACGTCACTCTTCTTTGCCTGCGACATCTCTCACCATCGAGAGATCTAACTCGTGATTCATACAGTGAACGACGGTCAGATTAGGGTTGAGTGCGACAGTTGCTCTGCATTAGCCCATTATAGCAGCTATGCCATCAGTTGCAAGGCCAACAACCTGGAGGCAAAACATTTCTTCAGAGATGTTTGTATGTAAATGCTTTCTCGCAGAATGTTACAGATAATAATCCCAGTCCATGAATGCAATTCAGCGGGTTTAAACACTACGCTGTAAAACTGTCTCCTGTGTGGAAAAAGTGATGACCTACATTTTTGTGCAAACGTGCTGCAGCTATCCTACGGATGGCTTTGTGTTAATATTTGTAATATCTCTGTCTATATCTGTCGCTGTTGATAGAAGCGAGAGAGACAGAAGCTAGAGTCATGCTGACATTTATGGCGCTTGATAACAGTGAAAAGCAAAAAGATGGAACCGGAAATGAGCTAAAAAACATATTTTAATTCAGTTAAAGCCAAATTTATTGTATGTGTTGCGGTATTGTTTATGCATTGTATTGGGACTGTTCCCATTTTTACAAAGTATCCGTGACATGATGACGACTGCAAAGCAGAGGCCTAATTACTCATAACATGTAAAAACATCTGTGTGGGTGTATAGATTCCAATAATATATTTTAACAATGAGGTAAAACAACCCCCCCCCCCCAAAAACAAAACGTGCATTTAAGCCTAGAAGATTTGCAGCAACATGCATCACAAAACAATAATCTGACCGTATAAAGATCTCACAGAAAACCTGACACATTGTGCAGCGCTTAACAAATTTATTAGACCACCTGTCATAAAAACAAGAAAACACAAGTTAGAAATATCTCTCTCTCTCTCTCTCTCTCTCTCTCTCTCTATATATATATATATATATATATATATATATATATATATATATATGTATATATATGTATATATATATATATATATGTATATATATATATATATACATATATATACATATATATATGTATATATATGTGTATATATATGTATATATATATATATATATGTATATATATGTGTATATATATATATATATATATATGTGTGTATGTATATATTAGGGGTGCAACGATACACAAAATTCACGGTTCGGTTCGATACTTTGGTGTCACGGTTCGATATTTTTTCGATACAAAAAAATGTTCATGCCTTTTTAATTTGTCATTTATTAAAATTATAAATATATATTTTAACTCAAAAGTACAGTTTTTAAATTTAATGTTGCTGAAACAAAGTAATAAAAAAATAAATATCTGATGGAGAAATCCCTCATCTTTGGAAAAGAGAGTTTATTACAGAGAAATGGCTCTTTCCAAAATAAAAGCTATACTATACGCTTCTTCTGGGCTATATTCTCAGCAGCATATTAAACATATCAGGTCCCCATAAGGAGAATCATGTGCTAACGGCTGTCTAAATGACTCGGGTAAAGTCTGTAGCATGCGTCCTTGTTGTTTTTGTCTGATTCCACTTGTCTTTGCACTAGGATGATGTCGGAGTAAATGTGCAGTCATATTCATTGTGTTCCCACTAGTGCTGTCAGCGTTAATCTGAAATGACGTTAACGCCACAACACGGCAAATCTCCGTTAACGAGCTACCTCGGATCGCCCCGTGCGTGGGGCTGGACGGCGTCAACACGTTAACGAGCAAACTGCACTAACGCAGTAGTTCCCACCCATGTAATTGAACACTGCGTGGCACATCCGACATACTGTTTTACTTTTGTCCATGATGCGCTTACCTTCAGGGTCATACTTCACATGAAGACCAAAATAGTTCCAAAGGCCAGATCTGAATGAGGGTGGGGGAGGTTCAGTTTGCCATGTTGCAACGAGCTAAGCTTCTGTCTTGCTAGCTTGCGCTGTGCTCAGTGGATCTGCGCTCGACAGTGCAGCCTAGGCGGAGTAGTCGAACGCAGATCCACTGAGCTCTCAACACAGACAGCATCGTCAGAAGAAAAGTTGATAAAATAAATTAAAAATCTTGTATTGATCGATACACATGCGTACCGAACCGAAAGCACTGTATCGAACGGTTCAATATCGATACGAGTATCGTTGCACCCCTAATATGTATATATATATATATATATATATATATATATATACATATATATATATATATACATACACACACACACACACACACACACACACACACACACACACACACACACGTATTGTCTCTTAGCTGGAGCCTATCCCAGCTGACTTGGAGTGAGAGGCAGGGTACACCCTGGACAGGTCGTCAGTCTGTCAGAGGCCTAACACATAGACAACCATTCGTACTCACATTCACACCTACGGGCAATTTAGAGTTTTCAGTTAACCTAACCCCACTAACTGCATGTCTTTGGACTGTGGGAGGAAGCCGGAGAGAACCCACGTGGACACAGGGAGAACATGCAAACTCCACACAGAAAGATCCCGGCCTGATGGTGGAACTGAACCCACTGTACTGCATTTATATTTTAGAATTTAAAGCATCATTTTGATTAAAGAGCTTGCTCATGCTGGTGGATTAACCATTAAAGAAACATAAAAAGTGATTTAGGTAATTATCAATATTGTTAAATTAGAGAAGCTGTGGCATAAACCTTAAACCGTGTGGTGGTCTAATAAACTTGTTAGACACAATCTGTATCTTGTCTCTTGTAAGAACTAATAATCTTGTTCATTTCATCCTCCTTCAACACCAAATTTCAATGAAATTTGAAAATTGGTTTTATTTGTTTTCTACATGAGTCAGATTTTATTGGAGGACTGGGGGATCGTAGGAAACGCAGATAAACAAAAATCAATGCATCATTAGAGCCATCGCGTCGCCACAGTTGCCAGCCAGCTCCTCTCTTGGTCTGTGTTTTATGGGAAGAAAATTTTGCACATTATTGCATGCTGGTGCTACTGCGCTGATGCATGACACTCATAGGAGCAATATTGAGGCAAGGCTGTTTCGACTGCTTTGCTTTATTTTTCTCAAACAAAGACGAGCCTGAATCCTAAACTCATTGTTGGTGCATGTGTGTTTGTGTACAGGTGACAGGCACAAGCAGTAAAAAAGTGTGTTTTTTCTTTAAAAAACATGATCTCTGAGTTACTCCTAATAAAGTATAGATTATTATAATTGGATGTTTCCAGAAAAGATGAAATGATAATTCTCTCTATTTGTCTTTTCCAGGTTTGCACGTGAAGCTGTTTGGACAGCACGACAGATACTTACGGAAAGATGAGAAAGAGCAGGAGTGTCCTCACAGTCTCTCCCAACAATGTAAGTCGGCATGTCCCCAAAATATCTCAAAAGGTGCGCGATAGTTTGCATATAACACGCACACCAGGCATTTATCAAGCAGCTTATGACAGCTTGTGTCACTGCAGGGTTCACTTACCTTGTGAAGAATGAGCTATAATGGCTGTTTGGAGTAGAGACCTAACAAAAGACAGGTATTACTGTGGTTATTGGTATGTGTGACAAAGTCACGAATCCGATTTCAATTTAGAGAAAGAAAAAGAGACTGATTAACAGACAGAGAAAATACCAGAGTCCGCAACAGCTTTATTGAAGAGTGAGGCTCATGAACAGTCGAGATGGCGAATGACCAAATCTGTACATTTTATGTACCAGAGTTTCCATGTAGTTATAATCTTTGTTCTTAATGCTTTTAATGCCCCACTCTGTGCACGCTTCCCTGTGTTTTGGCAGCTTCTCTCTGCTTTGCCGTCTCTCTCTCGTCTCTCCTTTGTTAGCTCCGCAGCTCCCATTGTGCGCTCATCTTTTCTTCAACTTCCAACTCTGAGTTTGTTCAGGCTCACAGGCATGTAAAACTAATAACTCACAGACTCGCTCACATTCTGCAAATACAGCTGTTGCTAATAAACTCTTCCCCTGACTTAAATATATGGATGGAGACCCCTAAACTTGCTCTGGGAAAATATCTGGAAATGCAACTATGATATAGTGATGTTATAAAATTAAACCACTTTTTGAAGTTGAAGGAAAAATCCAGGTCATCATTAAATACGGAAAAAAACCAACCTGATACATGGGATGCAAATTTAGAGCTTTAAAGCTCTTCCTTTCTCCATTCCACCACAGTCCATTTGCATTTGAAAATCAGTTGAGTTTATTAGTAGGACACGGTCCTGGGACGGTGCACGTTTAGCACCTAAGCAATTACACAGTACTGTACAGATAGGCAGATTCATTTTGTGGCTGTGGGTGTTTTTTTGCTGAAACATTTCATAGCTGAAGGTGTGGGTGTGCATTACTCAGTCTCTCTGAGTCTTTATCTTTTGCTCTCTGTGTCAGTTTGAAAATTGTGTGCTTTACTGCTTTATCAAAATACATTTGAGTTCTTGTTAGACTTCCAGTGAATTACATTCAGGAACACAGCGTGGGGAGGAGGGAAATGGATTCTGGGTGTGTAAATATTTAATAATATTATTGGGAGACGTATTACTGAAATGGAAGACAAATGTGAAAATGAAGAACAAATGAAAGAGCTGTCAGCTTTTTTTTTTTTCTAGGCTGATGAAAACTGGACAGTCTGTAATAATTGTCCACTGAAATTAAAACTGAAGTGTCCATCTTTTATTCTTAGATTAACATCATTGGGATGCTGCTTATGCAGCCACAGTAAAGCAACAAGTCGTCATAGGCACAAACGTCAATCGCAGCCGGTGACCAAAGATTTCAGGAGGTTTTTACCGACCGGTTAGGGAATTCATGTTTTTCCCGAGCATGAGGTGGTTACCACAGGTTCACTGACCAGTCTGTAAGTTAGTGACTGGGACTTTAGAAGTCATTTTCCCATTTTTGTCTGATGGTTACCAGATAGTCTAGTTCGGTGTTTTTGGAGCCACGGCACATACAGGTCCTTCTCAAAAAATTTGCATATTGTGATAAAGTTCATTATTTCCTGTAATGTATTGATAAACATTAGACTTTCATATATTTTAGATTCATTACACACAACTGAAGTAGTTCAAGCTTTTCATTGTTTTAATATTGATGATTTTGGCATACATAACTCATGAAAACCCAAAATTCCTGTCTCAAAAAATTAGCATATTTCATCCGACCAATAAAAGAAAAGTGTTTTTAATACAAAAAAAGTCAACCTTCAAATAATTATGTTCAGTTATGCACTCAATACTTGGTCGGGAATCCTTTTGCAGAAATGACTGCTTCAATGCGGCGTGGCATGGAGGCAATCAGCCTGTGGCACTGCTGAGGTGTTATGGAGGCTCAGGATGCTTCGATAGCGGCCTTAAGCTCATCCAGAGTGTTGGGTCTTGCGTCTCTCAACTTTCTCTTCACAATATCCCACAGATTCTCTATGGGGTTCAGGTCAGGAGAGTTGGCAGGCCAATTGAGCACAGTAATACCATGGTCAGTAAACCATTTACCAGTGGTTTTGGCACTGTGAGCAGGTGCCAGGTCGTGCTGAAAAATGAAATCTTCATCTCCATAAAGCTTTTCAGCAGATGGAAGCATGAAGTGCTCCAAAATCTCCTGATAGCTAGCTGCATTGACCCTGCCCTTGATAAAACACAGTGGACCAACACCGGCAGCTGACATGGCACCCCAGACCATCACTGACTGTGGGTACTTGACACTGGACTTCAGGCATTTTGGCATTTCCCTCTCTCCAGTCTTCCTCCAGACTCTGGCACCTTGATTTCCGAATGACATTCAAAAGTTGCTTTCATCCGAAAAAAGTACTTTGGACCACTGAGCAACAGTCCAGTGCTGCTTCTCTGTAGCCCAGGTCAGGCGCTTCTGCCGCTGTTTCTGGTTCAAAAGTGGCTTGACCTGGGGAATGCGGCACCTGTAGCCCATTTCCTGCACACGCCTGTACACGGTGGCTCTGGATGTTTCTACTCCAGACTCAGTCCACTTCTTCCGCAGGTCCCCCAAGGTCTGGAATCGGTTCTTCTCCACAATCTTCCTCAGGGTCCGGCCACCTCTTCTCGTTGTGCAGCGTTTTCTGCCACACTTTTTCCTTCCCACAGACTTCCCACTGAGGTGCCTTGATACAGCACTCTGGGAACAGCCTATTCGTTCAGAAATTTCTTTCTGTGTCTTACCCTCTTGCTTGAGGGTGTCAATGATGGCCTTCTGGACAGCAGTCAGGTCGGCAGTCTTACCCATGATTGCGGTTTTGAGTAATGAACCAGGCTGGGAGTTTTTAAAAGCCTCAGGAATCTTTTGCAGGTGTTTAGAGTTAATTCGTTGATTCAGATGGTTAGGTTAATAGCTCGTTTAGAGAACCTTTTCATGATATGCTAATTTTTTGAGATAGGAATTTTGGGTTTTCATGAGTTATGTATGCCAAAATTATCAATATTAAAACACTGAAAGGCTTGAACTACTTCAGTTGTGTGTAATGAATCTAAAATATATGAAAGTCTAATGTTTATCAGTACATTACAGGAAATAATGAACTTTATCACAATATGCTAATTTTTTGAGAAGGACCTGTATTTCACATTAGAAAAATCACACGGCACACCACCACCAAACAAAAATGTCACAAAAAGCATGTAGGGGTGACGGGGCCACAAGTTTGGACTCCTGCCATTGATTGTCATACGTCCAAAACGGCAAACAAGTTCATATCACATGGTTGGTGGTCATGCGTCCACAAAACCTCAACAGAAACCATATGTCCTTGTTCAGTATCACCACATATGTGTTTTATGGTAAAGTACTGCTTGGCTGATGGGTAAGCTAAAATAGTGAAATTATATAAAAGTTGTTCAGCACTCAAATTATTGTGAGAGAGCTCAGATAGCAATTACCTCCTGTTTTTAGTTTTTATGCTAAGCTATGCTAATCACCTCTCACCTGTAACTTTAAAGTTGATGCCCTGACATGAGACTGGTATTAATCTTCAAATATCACTTTTCATATGTTTCTAGGCAAAAAGTCCAGAAAATGTCACCAGAATCAGTTCAGGTTGTCGTGTATCATCAGCCATGTTCTTACTAGTGAAAACGCTCATATTTGGTTTGAGGGTGCTGTGTGAAGCAGAATTCATGTTAGCACGTTTCTGTTCATTTTAGTAGCTCTTTTGCTAAACTGAGCAATTTTAGATTTGCAACCAATGCGTAGGTGTTTGTGTACAGACCTCCAAAAAACCAACGGACAGTAGAAGATGGTGCTGTGTGTAAGATGAAGGGCGACTGTTTAAAAAGTTCAAAATGAAAGGAAATGAGTTAAACAGAGCAGAGAGAACCACAACGATGACTCGTGTCTTTATTAAAGGACTGACAATAGCACCTGCAAATAACAAAAACGGTCCACATTATTGTTCCATTTATTTTTGACACTGCCCCCTGGTGACAGTACACCGAAACAACATGTAGACCAGTCATTTTCAAACTGTGGTACGCGGGCTCCCTCTAGTGGTACGCGGGAAGTCTCCCAAAATATTTTTAAGAATAAATAATACTCCATGTTCTGATTGAGGGATTTCTGAAAAATTCAAACGTACAGCTCTGCTATCACTTCCTACATAAATTAAGACAGAAAACTAAACAGCAGTGACGTTTGTAGGGTTACTGAAGTTGGGCTAGCTGGTATAAATTGATGTGCTACGTGATTGCTAGCGACACAGCTATGTTAGCATAACATAAACACAGTGAAGCTGGAGGATGAACGCTAACTTTTTTCCACTGGATAAAAGTTAATGTGAGGCTGGCAGGATGCTGTAAACGGACCAAACTTCAGTCAGGTGAACAACTGAGATAATCCATCCACAATACGAGGTTAGTCATTAATATACTGCTGCATGGGCTGGGCTGTAGTTACATGCAGGGTTTTAAAAACTGAGCTTTAACCTCCTAGGACCTGGTGTCCACATATGTGGACATCACATTTTGGGTTATTTAGACCAAAATACTCAATTTTGCTCTACAGGGGCCTGATATCCACTTACGAGGACATTATACTGCTACTGTTCTATCAAAATTTTAAACGAATATCCTCATATGTGGCTCTCGTTTTTCTTAAAAACAAAAATAAGGTAAAAAAAAAAAATCTGGTAATTCTTTGTTTTTACATTCATCGGGCTAATGCAGTACAGTTGTTATTATTAGAGATGGACCGATCCGATATTACGTATCGGTATCGGTCCGATACTGACGTAAATTGCTGGATCGGATATCGGTGAGAAATAAAAAATGTAATCCGATCCATTAAATATCAAAAAAGCACCTCACAAAACTTGCGACACGGCGTAAATCGGCTCATAACCGTAGCATGTCGGAGCAGTGTGCTCACGTGATAGAGCGGCTGTGTGTATTTGTAGCCTCGCTAGCAATCCAGCATTTCATCTCCGAGGAAGTTATCCCAGAGAGCAGTAAAGCAAGTGTGTAAGTTCATCTCTGAATGTTTGTAAAGCGTACCTACGTTAAGCTTAACCGATATATGGAGCGACTGCCTCTCTCTCTCTCCCTCTCCTGCCGCTACTTCATGAAACTGCTTAATGATCAGCTGATCGGCTTTTCTGTCGTGAGTCCGTCTCTCTTCTTTGTTTTTGGCCCACTTTGCACCAGAAAGAGGAAACCAGCGGCTGAACAACAGCAGCACGTTTAACCTTGATAAGCTGTTGTTAGAATTTATTTAATATTACTTTCTAGACCAGGATCCTTTTCTACGTAGCTGACGGCTGGTAACTGTGCAGGGGCGGATCTAGCAAAGTTTAGCCAGGGGGGCCGATAGGGCATTAATAGGGAAAAGGGGGCACAAAGACATACTTTTCTTTCTTATTCTCATTTAAAATGTCTAGCTTTTAATAAATAATTATCTGAATCTTACGCCCAAAGTTTTAATCTGATGTAAAATGTATAGAAGTCCATTACTGTATATAGTAACTGTTAAGTCTAATATACCCTAGTAAGCTATACTACTTTTTCCTTTGGGAAGGTACCATCTGTGCAGTCTGCAATTCTGTAGAAGAAAGATGTTGAATCTATTTAATTATTCTTGAAAAATAATTTATTTCTGTGCATTTTTTTTTCACACTGCATCAAATTAAAGTTGATTACGTTGATTAAGCATCATGAGGTGGGGGGTGGTTCCCTTTTTTTTTTTTTTTTGCTGGGAGTTTGCAACCCTATTAGTTAGGTTGCTTAATATTTCTGCTAAGTACTCTTTAAAATACCAGAATAGGAAGGATGGAGTAGGTTTAAGTTTATTAGATTGATCAGTATTGCTGAACTATGAAATATTTTGGGTGCAGTGTATTTTTTACATACAGGTATAACAGAATAGCTTTAGTGTTGTTGTTTATTTAAACTTGAGTATGAACTTATACAAAATGCAGCAAGATATTAAAAAAACAGTTTTATTGATTAAAAAACACACTATATCGGATTAATATCGGTATCGGCAGATATCCAAATTTATGATATCGGTATCGGTATCGGACATAAAAAAGTGGTATCGTGCCATCTCTAGTTATTATTATCACATCATGTTTATAACAATTAAAATAAATATACTACTGTACTTTAATGTAGGTCATAAAGGTGGTACTTTAAGAGCCATATATTTTATGAGGTGGTACTCATTGTGAAAAGTTTGAGAACCACTAAAGTAGACGATGTTCTGGAAAGCTCTCCGTAAGCCCGGGCTTTAAGGCGTTTGTGAATCAATAAAGTAATGTGTGTTTAGGTGGGACACTTCCACTGGATTTTAGCTCTAGCCAAAGGGATTTGGTTTAGCTGGTGATGCTTAGCTGGGATTTTACCGGATTGGTGTAAGTGAGAGTAGCTATGCCAGTGAGTGTTTGGGTCATGAAGCTGGAGACTGCAGTGGAGAAGATTGCTGTATGTCTTTAAGTACAGTGAGGTTGGATGCGAGGTGATAGTTTGTGCAGGGAGATGTTTGTTTGTGTGTGTGTGTGTGTGTGTGTGTGTGAGAGAGAGAGATTAGACTCTGCTGTGCGGAGGGCAGGACAAATTAAATAATATCTGTAAGTCCCACAGACCTAATGACCTCATTCCCATGCAGATCACAGCTAACCAGTTGTGACCTGATCAGGTCTGTCTCTCCATCTCTCTGTTTGTCTGTGGATTAGTTTAGTGCTCGTCTGTGTGAGTGCACTTGAATGCACGCTGCCATTTGTGTGTGACTCTGCATATTTATGCGCACATAAGTGCACACACAGTTAACGGAGCTCTGAGTATTTAGCTGACCTTCAATTAGAGTCTGTTTCCTAGGGCTTACAAGAAAGTGTGCCTGGGCAAGCATCTCTCTCATCAAGTTTCCACACTGTAATATTTCCATTAGGGCAACGGTCCCCAACCTTTTTTGTGCCACGGACCGGTTTATGCCCGACAATATTTTCACGGACCGGCCTTTAAGGTGTCGCGGATAAATACAACAAAATAAAACTAGTACCGGTACCGAAAAAAGAAGATTTATTCATAACACACGTGAAAAGACCCAGGAAAACTGTGTTAACAATAAAAAACGTTAACAAAATAACTCTGAAAACCGATAAAACCCCTGAAAACCATACATTTCACACCTGAGCCTCAACTCTCGCGGCCTGGTACCAAACGACTCACGGACCGGTACCGGTCCGAGGCCCGGGGGTTGGGGACCGCTGCATTAGGGGATACAGGTATAATTTAACCTTTGAACTTTAAATCCAAACTAAAAAATGAATGACAAGATGACAAAGTTTTCCTTAAAACATGCTGCATCTGAAAGTGTTCATTAATGTTACTGGAGGACTAGTATGTCTTTTCCATAGTAGACTTTCTGGTAAACTAAAGAACATGCACACCACACACAGAGGGGCCCTGCCTGGGTTCAAACCCAGGACTCTCTTGGTGTGTGGCAGTGGTTAGGCCAATAAGCAGTCATCTAAAAATCTAATCCAGCGGTCCCCAACCATTTTTTGCACCACGGACCGGTTTAATGTCAGACAACATTTTCACAGACCGGGCTTTAAGGTGTCACAGGTAAATACAACAAAATAAAATGATATGACGAATATTTTGTAAACATAATAATAAATGCAAAGTCACTGTGTAATTGTGTAACTTTGTTAGCAGCGTGCTTCTGAAATGCGCCAAAAACACTGACAATTGACTATGTGCACGTTAGCATATGCTACTTCCGGTGCGGAAACTCCTGTGGGGAGCTTTGTTTCCGGTGTCCTATTCGCGCCCTGTTTACGGTCCAAAACAAGTTAAGCAAATGAATAAATCAAGCGGCGATTTACATTTCTATAGATGTCTTGGGCATTTACCCAATATATCTGTAAATGATGTTCATCGACTTGTCGATATTTTTCCCCCAGCGCCTCTCTTTTTCTCAAAAGAGAAAAGGGATTCAAATGTTATATTTCTCAGTACCTGTAAACAGCGGTCCCTCGTTTATCGCGGGTGTTATGTTCTAAAAATAACCAGCGATAGGTGAAATCAAGTAGCCAATTTTATTTTTTGACACATGGACATCGTGGACATACAGTATTTGTACATTTTACAGTACTGCACTTCAGAGTCACACTGCTAGCGATCGATGTGGCGATTGTGTACTGTACAGGAGAGAGGTCACGGAGGAGATCGTCTGCAGCGATCAGGACGCAGGACACAATGTGATGTAAAAACAAAAAAGCATGCAAACCTGCACTAAAAAAATCTGCGAAACAGCGAGGTGAAAGGTGAACCGCGTTATAGCGAGGGACCACTGTAATTCTGAAGGTAAGTCACAACATACCCTTCGTAAATACTAATGTATAGAAACCCTTACCAGCAATCATTCATTTTTTGTGTGGCTTTTTTTCACGGTTTGTTAACATGCTGTGTAGGTGTGTACTTGACTAGCTGATATCGACATAACGGGGAAACATCTGGTTTGACTATTGTTCACCTGTAGTTTGAATGCTGAACATTTGCCTGTTTAAATCATAAGACCAGTCACTATACAGAGATGTGCTTCTGAATGTGGATGATGTGTCTTCTGATTCTGTAATGCAGTTCTGCTTGTGTTGAGTGATGTAAACAGCTGATCGATCTAAACTCTTTAAACGTCAAAATTGATCATTAGATTTTTTATGACACAACAGTGGTGAGTGTTCCCACCTTCTGCTCTTTGTAACTTAACGCGATCTTTCCGTTTTCGAGTTTTGGACATGATTTTGGAGTATATCTTCGCAGTAGCGATTGACCGCAAAGTAAAGCTACCGGAAATGTACAACCCCACATCCGGTCTCAAACCAGGAAGTTAGCATTTTCTCGTGCACATAGTCAATAACGTCCTCCTCTATGCCCCTTAATGCTCTCTGGTCGCTATGGTAATGGGTAAATATTTCTTTCAAAATAAGACACACAACGACAACGCGGGAAAAGACCCAGGGAAACCGAGTTAACGATAAAAATCCTGAAAACCACCCGAGCCTCAACTCTCGCGGTCCGGTACCAAACGACTCATGGACCGGGACCGGTCCGTGGCCCACGGGTTGGGGACCGCTGAGCTACTGTTTATTGTGAATGATTCAGAGGCCCTGTCCACAGGTACATTAGTGTTTAGGTATAAAAATCATAGAAAATCTTTTTTTCTATGATTTTCGTTCCCATATAAACTGAAAACTGAACTTTTGGAAAAGTCCTTCCAGGGTGTAGATTTTTAAGAACTCTATTTCTGTGTTTACTGGTAGAAAAATAAAAGGAGGATTTTGTCTTACAATGGTGAAAAGATTGTTTTTATTCTCATTAATGATGCTGTGTTAGGATTCTGATTTCTGACATTTCTATACTGTTAGGGTTAGAGCACCGCTTGTTGCACGGCGTGCTCTTAAGAGTGCTTGACATCGTTTAACATTTGAATGTAAGCGTAGCTTGACCTTGACATATTTATTTTGTAGTGAGTCTGTCCTCCCCAGAGAAAAGAGCGGCACTGGTTTCTTGACGAGGTTCCTACAGTGAACTAAACCTGACCAAACCTTAATCACAGCTGTGGAAAACCAGAAAACATGAATGACTCGTGTCTCATTCATTAATCATATGTGTAAGTATTTTAGAGAGCAGTGACAAACATTGTTAGTGTGGTGAGGGGCTGCGACAGACCAGAAAAATCTCATATGGAAAGATGCTGAAATGCAACAATTAATCATGTGGTGTTTGTCTTTTGGTCACTCTTTTTATCCCCTTTCTTCCATTTCCCTTTTTCTGACCTTTAACCTCTCTTGCTGCCTCTCTCACTTGTCACCATTTCACATTTTTTTCTGCCTCCATCTCTTCTTCTGTCATTGTGGAGAACTCTCACGCTCTCCCGTTCTGGTTGGCAGGCTTGTATTTACACGGTGCGCGGGTCAAACCGAACAGCTGTTCATTCTCCAATCACAGAGCTTGTAAGCGGAGGGTTGAATTTATTTGTCGGCAACAGTTCAACGCTTTCTCTCCATCTCTTCTTCCAGCCCTCAGTGCTTTGGCCTGCTCTCAGCAGCCGTTTCTGTATCAGTCTTAGCGTACGCTACTCTAACTCCACCCGCTTCTTACTTTCTCTTTTGTGTGTGTGGTCAGGGGCAGTGATGCTTGTTACCACAGCAACAATGAGTCTTCTCCTGCGGCGCCTTCGGATTATGTGCGCTGTGACCTCGTGCACTTTGCCCTCCAGTCGTTCACGTGGCACTGTTTTAGCCTCGCACTTTGTGGGTCGCTGCATATCTTTGTGTTAGTTTGGTTGTATTTAAGCGCACTGATTGAGAGTGATATTTAATTATAGCCACACAGGATAGTTTTGAATGAGCTCGTAGATCTTTGTCTGATTTTTGTCTGTGTAATGCAAACCACAAATCGCTGCTTTCGAGAGGGTGGTGAGTATACGGAGGATGTTTCCTCATAAACGGTTGGCGAGGATGGTTTGCAGGCGGATTGCAGTGGATTTCTTGTGCTTTGTTACATCTCCTCATCTTCTGTCTCTCCGATAAATTGTCCATCAACACATATTGAAAAAAAAAAAGAAGAAGCTGAAATCACTTTAAAAAATGGCCTTGGGCAAATTACACCCAGCATGTGGTTTTTTTTTTTCGTGTTCACCCTCCGACAAGCTAAATTTATCAGACGTCACGCATTTTTCTGTGGCGAGGGAAAGTAGGCAATTTATTTTATCTCTCGTCTGAGACGCAGGGATCAGGCTATTTCACAGTGATAAAGAAAAGATGAAGATAAAAGAAAGGAAAGCAGGGATAGTAATTCACCAAACAGTTTTATTAATATCCGGTCCTTCTGTCAACCTCAGTGGAATATTTCATCACTTTCAGCAGCATATAAATTGAAGTGAATGGTGTTATTAGACCTAGAACGGCCTTTTATTGAAAGACAAAATTATGTCTGTGTTGTTCCGTTAAACATAGAATACATTTTTTATGTTCAAAGTAATTATATATTTCATGTCTTTTTGAATCTGCAGAACCATGCAAGGTTGCAAGTCTGAAGAACAAATAAATGCCACAGACTTTCAGGCTTGTGTATAAATCTGCAGCTGCAAACGTTTGCTGTTTGCTTGCATTTGCTTGCATGCACAGGTCGGTGTTTCTCCTTATGTTTATGCAAAAAGCACAGCATAATGCAAGATGGACGTGCATATTGCTGGAAGCTTTGGTCAGCTGTGTTTTAGAGAATACTAATCAGTTTCTTTCAGATGCTCTTCTATTTACTCTCTCTCTGTAGTTGTCTCTCTCTTTCCTTTCTCTCTGCCTGACTCACCCTTCCTTCCCTGAGCTGTTCCTGCCATTCCCGATGTTATCCTCTCACTTACGTTAGTCTCTGTTAGACCTTTCCCCTGCTATTCCTGATCTACATCCTTGCCTCTCTTCCCTTTCCCACTCTCCGGACGTCCGCCCTTCTAACCGATGGGAGTATGTTTTCTCAGTTCATCTCTTCTTTTTTTTTCTCCTCTTTTGTTTTGTTGACTTGAGCACGGAGGGATTTGAGTGTCAGTGGAGGCGAATGACAAATGGGAAAGATGCCAAGGATGCCCTGTTACGCATTGTGCTTACAGTGTTGGAAAATCCATAAATAACACTCAGTTATGAGTGAAGCATGAATGTTTTGTTGTCCATTTAACTGTAAAAGAAAGGTTTCTTCAAGGGCAGTGCCCTGCTGGCACTAATTAGTAAAAAGTCTTTCAAGGAAGAAAAAGCTTCTTCCCGTTAAAGTGAAACTAAAACTTTAACATAGTTGGAAAACATTACATTACATGGATTACATTTAATTAAAACTATGAAAACAAGGTATGTGAGAAATACAATGAATGATGTTCAGCATAGTCGTCTTTTTTCTACTTCTTCATTTAAAAAACAAAAAACTGCTCTTGTTTTGTCTAGAGGTACAAATCCAGCAGCGGGGGACAGTTATGGAACAAAATTCCTTGCCAGTTTGATAGTATTTAAAGAAAATCCACAGCTCAACCATGCTTTTATCCATTTGTCCTTTCATGCATTTGTCTTGTGGCTACAGTAGCACAGGCAGTGGCTCAACTTTGACTCATTCCTGAGTGACTGAGTTCTTCGCTTTATCTCTGAGCCCTGACACACTGGGCGAATTGTTTGGTCACTACCCGTAGCTTTGACAGTCCAGTATAGCCACTGCCATAAAACACACGAGAATCTCATCTGTAGCCTTAGACAGAGAGTCATATTGATTAAGGAGAGATCATTTGGAAGAACAGAACATGGTTTATTGAGATATGGAATTCACTCGAGCTATTTGGTTGTTAGACTCTGATAACCCATCATAGATGGATGGGATCTCAGTGGTTATAGGGATCAGGACCTGAAGGAGTTACATTGCACGAATGAGAGTCTGAAAGGTAAAATGACAGAAAAGTGCTGTAATTTAAAGCACGCAGAAACGAGGCCGATTGGCTCAGAGAAGGCAGGCAAGAAGACGACTGGACTAGAGCAGTGTCGTTAGCATCCAGTTTGACGGTGTGGGGAAAATGGAAGTGATGTAAAGAACAGACCAGCACCACCAATAGAACTGCACTTGAAATAACTGCTTTATTTTTAAGCTATGAGGAAATGATCCATCATTGACCCGATGGGGCCACTGATGGGTTTGTAGCTCTGATTTTCATTTGTGTGCATTTGAAAGAGGCCATCTGCCCAAGCATGGGCAAATCTCCAATTTAAAAAACAATTTAAAACTCAAAACACTCTGAACAGATTATACGGCAGTGAGCACAGGGCCCACTAGAGGACGTCAGACCCTCAGGTTACCCTCGTGAAGTCTGTTTCTGATTGTTTGGTCCGAAACTTTCTCATTAGTGGCCTGCTGGAGGTTATTTTGGAGCTCTGGCAGTGCTCACCCTGCTCCTCCTTGCACAAAGGAGCAGATACCACTCCTGCTAATGGGTTGAGGACCTTCTACGACCCTGTCCAGCTCTCCTAGAGTAACTGCCTGTCTCCTGGAATCGCCTCCACGCTCTTCAGACTGCGCTGGGAGACACAGCAAACCTTCAGGCAATGGCATCCTGGAAACGTTGGACTACATGTACAGCCTCTGTAGGTTCCAGTTATCACCTCATGCTACCAGTAGTGACACTGACCGTAGGCAAATGCAAAACTAGTGAAAAACAGTCAGAAAAGATGAGAATGTCAGTCGTCTCCACCTGTAAAACCATGTGTGTTTGGGGGTTGTCTCATTGTTGCCCCTCCAGTGACACCTGTTGTTAATTTCATTGACGCCAAAGCAGCTGAAACAGATTACCAACCCCCTCTGCTACTTACCTGATCTGTTCCTTTCATTTTAGCAGTATATAAGCAGCTTTTGTTTTATGGTTACATTCTGTTTCGACCACTAGCAGTTGTCGGCAAGTTCTCCGAAATATTTGTTTATGGTCAAAATAATAATTAGGAGGGCGAAGAATGAAATGAGTTGACATTAAGAGCCAGGTAGGAGGTGAGCTGGTGGATGGTTTGGATGATAAATGTTTTAAAATGTTTAAAACAAAGTTGAAATGTTTATCAGGCAGTTCCATAATCTTGACCATGCATTTACTGGTGTAACCCTTTCAGACATAATTCATTTTCAACAGTTATTTTCAGCAGTATGTCTCTAGCATATCTCTCTATGAGTCATACCCAAGCATCTTCTAAGACTGTTGAGTTAAAGTTGGAGAAAAATCATTTTCATCATTGAAGGAAACCATTGCTGTGTACTGTGAATGGTCCAAGGACTTTTTGCTGTGGTACAAAGACATCATGCTCCCCATTATTATAAACATAGGTGACATTAACCTTAGATTTCTCTTTGTAAAGGAGAGTCATAAATCATACAACAGCAGAAGGGTTGTGTAAGGTTGCTGTTTGAACAAATAACTAATGTTGTTGTTTTTCTGTGGGCTGTCTCAAAGGGCTGCGGCACATGTTTGTTGTAGTATTTGATATAAAGGTGGGCTTGAGAGGGCTGCATGTAAATGTGCATCTCTGTGGTTATCTTACTAACAGCTGAGGCTTTGTGACCTTGCTTCTGGGACTGTATTTTTGTATGTGTGTGCCTAGAAAGGTGAATAGAAGTGTTCTCATTTGTATGATGTGTATCTATGCGAGAGTAATGAACTTGTCACTGTCTCCATACTAAGTGGTCCCAGGGAAACAACGAGGCCACCGGGGTTGTGCTGCTAATGGACTTCTGCACTGGACACATCCTGATCACGCACAGTTACACACCCCTCACATACACACTCATTGCATCAGGTTGTGTAAAGACAGCAGGTAGCACATGTGGAAGGAACGAGTAAAAGTGTAGTCTCTCAGGCTTTAATCTAAAAATCAGTATAATTGTCAGTTTCCACTGTGAATCTTTAAAATTCAGATATGTTTTTAGAACTACAGAAACGCCCAGAAGTTTAGGACGAACTGTTGAAAACACAAAGCAGCAGCTCAGTACATTTTGGCATGTAGACATGGTCAATACAACCTGCTAAAGTTCAAACTAAGTTTTAGAATGGGGAAGAGAGGTGCCGGACAGGCTGGCTTGTGTATTTCAGAAACTGCTGATCTGCTGGGATTCTCTACCACAACCATCTGTAGGGTCTGCAGAAACAGGCTGGAAAAAAATAAATATTCAGTGAGGGACCGTCCTTCGGGAGTAAATGTCTTGTGGGTGTCAGAGGTCAGAGGACAATGGCCAGACTGCTTCAAGCTTTTTGGAAGGCAATAGAAACTCAAGTAACAGTGTGTTACACAACCAAAGTCTGCAGAAAAACCTTTCTGAATGCATAAAACTCTAGATTGGAATAACGTCTAATTTGAGGAGTCTTAAATTCTGCTGAGGCATTCAGATGGAAGGGTCAGAATGGCATGTAAACAAGATGAAAGCACATGTATACAGACTTAAAGTAGTTTTGAGACATCCAAAGTCTCAATAAATGCATCTATTTGTTGCTTCAGACAGCTCAATCGGCATCAGGAGTTTATGATGGCGAGCGAAAAGATTTGGATGGAAATACAGAATCGCAAAAACTGAATAGCATTGTTGTAAATGTTGGGTGGTCAATCAAAGATACGACGGGCAAATTCACTCATTATAAAATTGTGCATATGTGTGTGACACAGGACCCACAAACACACACTTCTGGGTTGTGCTTATAATTGTGCTTTATTTAAAAACAATGTCTTTTCTCCTGCGGTTTCCGGCACCAGCCTCGGACGCAGCCATTCTGTCACTTCCATTGTGTGTTCGCTCCTTCTCACTGCCAAAGACATAAGACAGGTCTCCCTCATTAAACAGTCCTGTACACCTGTTGCCTCCCCGCCTCTGCGCTGCCCTGTGAGCTCACTGCATCACCCCTCCTCTGCAGCAGGCCAAAGACCACCCCCCCGCCACAATGTGTTATTATATGCCAGTCAAACTTCATAAAATGGGCTTCGGATCTAACAACTCGTGTTGGAAATGTCCATCACCTATTGGTACTGTTCTTCCTTTATTGTGGTCTTTTGGGTTTTTTGGGAACAAATAATCCAATGCATTGATGAGTGGCTCCATAGGCCTCTATTAGAACCTCCTCAGCTGTGCCTATTAAGAGATTGGACTATTTTACCCAGCATATGTCCAAGTGACAATATGGTCTAGCGTCGGCGGGCTTCATAACTGCCACCGGGTGAGCCGGACCAAACCAGAATTTGCGGAATGGCTGAAGTTGAGGACAGACTCTGGCTTGTTTGAGTAACTGGTGGCAAGGACTAAAACTGCCAAGGAAAGCTCCAGGAATTGTGGCCTGGCTTTATGAAATATATAAAAAAATATAATGGCAAGATGCCTTTTCCATCCTTTTCTATTTCTACAGCCACTGAGTTTCATAGAATCCTTATTGGTTCCATTATTTTCTCCCTGCCAGTACTTGGGTACTTTCTCTGATTGCCCAGATTGTAAATATGTTCAGTTTGTGTTCTGTTTGAGTTAAAATAAAAACCTCAAGCCAAGTTCCTGTCAACTTATTTCTCAGTTGACTAAATGAGGGGAAATCATTAGACTAACCGACTAGTCTAAAACTAAGAAACACTCAGGTGTTAAGTTAAATTTGAAAATCTTTTAGTGAACAGTATCAAAAACTAATAACAAAGGCATTTGAAACCATTTATCACCTCGCATCATGCATTATCAGCATTGCATGTAATACAGTGTTGTCTGTTTAATGTTATATGAATAAACCAATGTTAAATATAATATGAAAACGTATTACTACAAAAGAAAGAATTATCACGAATTATTAAAATATGAAAAACTGACTTCTGAAGAACTAATAAACTGTGATGGAATAGTGCGACGCATTGGGCCGTGCATGAATAAATGCAAGCTGTTTGAAAATTCATGACAACTACTTCAATAAAAGTTAAAATCTAAAATAACAAAAAAGAAATCATCCTTCCGCTTATCTGAAGATGGGTCGCGGGGGCAGCAGCCTAGGCAGGGAAGCTCAGACCTCCCTCTCGTCAGCAACCTTCTCCAGCTTATCTGAGGAAACATCAAGTCTTTCCCAGGCCAGCCGATAAGTGTAATCTCTCCAGCGTGTTCTGGGTCCACCTTGGGACCTTCTCCCAATAGCCTTACCCAGCCTTACCCAGGAGGCGACAACCTAAGCTGGCTCCTTTCGATGAGGAGGATTAGCGACTCTACTCTGAACCCCTCTTGGGTGACTGAACTCCTCACCCTATCGCTAAGGGAGAGACTTTTGGGAAAAGCTAATCTGCTTCTTGTATCACTATTTTGTTCAAATTGTGTTTAAAAAAAGATGAGGCCTAGATTGACAGATTCATGGCGTTTCTCAACAATGATGCGCCATCTGGTGGCAGATGGCCGCATAACATTTAGGACACAATTTATCAGCATTGGACGGCAATTACAATTTTAACAATTAGAATAAACAACTTGTAACTCTGGTACCAACTACTGCCAACAGCGATAATTAGTCGGCTAGTCACACACATGCTTAAAATATACCAAACTAACAAACACTAAAACTCAGGATATTTAAACACATCTTGTTGTAGTTTAGATTTAGTTAACTATAGCTTGGTTGCTGTTGGTGGTGTGATGGTATGGGGGATACTTTCCTGGCACATTTGTAGTTGATCGTGACCATTGCCGTATGGCAATAACGCACCCATCTTTTAATGGCTGCTTCCGACAGGACAACACACCATGTGACAAAGCTCAGGTCATCTGAAACGGCTTCTTCTTCTTCTTCTTCTTTTTTAACATGTCAATGACAGTTCACTGTACTGTACTCACGCTCCACGGTTACCAGATCTCAATTCATTTAGAGAACTTTTGGGATGTGTTGGAGAGTCACATGATGGATGTGCAGCTGACAAATCTGCTGCAACTGTGTGATGCTATGCTGTCAGTATATGGACCAAAATCTCTGAGGAATGTTTCCAGCATCTTGTTGAATCTTTGAAGGAAATTCTGAAGGCAAAAGGCTTAAGTGGTTTCTATCAACATTCACACGAGTCCAATGATACTGGACAGTCAGACTGGAGCAGCCAGGGATCAAACCACCGATGTTCCGATAAGTCGATGACCTGCTCTCTACCTCCTGAGGCACAGTGTATATTTGAAACAACTGTATTACAATGATGCTTATTTCAAGCTTATTTAGTATTTTGGGACATTTTGGTATGTTTTGGCTTCTATTTGCTGGGAAAACTCAAACGACGAATACAACTGGAAACTAGAAACTCAAACTTGAAAACAAACCAGGAACAGGACACTAGGAAATTACTAGGAGCATGGAGGAATACACAGCAAGGAGGGTAAATGATGGTTAACAACGTGACTAAACACAGAAAAAAACACAGGGCTTAAATACACAACCAGGACATTGAGAGGATGGGGAAACAGGTGGAAACACAGCTGGGACAAATCAGACCTAACAAGGAATCAAAATTAGATACACTGCACACAGGACGAGGAACTATCAAAATAAAACAGGAAGCATGAAAACATTCATAAAGATACAGACTAGACACTGAGACGTGGAAACATGACCGACTCTGGAACAGAGGAAACATGAAGCGCAGAGACAAAAGTAACTAGACGTGGAACACAGGGAAGACGTAGTGACGGAGAACTAAGACTAAGCATATAGTACACTGAGACAAATAAGGAGAGCAAGAATACAGAACTGAGCATCTCAGTCCTCACTCTGCTGTACTCCCACAATTTTCTTTCTTTATTTTTAATAATGGTGAGATGTCTCAATCAATAAAATCTTTAGACAGTCAGGCGCTCATCAACCATATGAGTCAAATGGCGATTGTTCACACATACCGCCTGGTTGATGAGCGCCCAGTTATTTGAAAAGACACTAGTTTGACTTGATCGCCATTGTTTAGGAGTTTTACATGTATACACAACATGAGCCTGAAAAATACCACAATAATAGATCTACGTTTGGTAAACCAAGCAGCTACTGCTTGATAGACTTAAGTCTTTGGCATCTGGTAGCTGCTCATACCGCTGTTTGAAGAACTTACAGCCATGTCCAGACGGCTAACATCGCCAGACCAGGCTCAACCAAGATATTTCCCAATTATCAGTGGTGGGAAATATTCCGTCCATTTTTGTCAAAATGTTAAAAGTACTAAAAGCTTGGCAAGGTCTTTGCACCACTTTAATTTAATGGATTTACCCAATTTACCACATTTTGGTGTGCGAAAGAACACATGGATCAAATGGCTGTATCCATAACACTGACGAACTTTCTAAGTTGAATATATCAAGTGATGGAAAACCTAGAGAGAGCTTTGAGTCTGATGACTCATCAGACCAGTTGAATTGGTTCAGACTTTCATTTCGCACGTAGCTCCGTCGCTCTCTCCTCTCGCTCGATCAAATGTCCTTTTACCTTGTAACTGTGTGAGAAGAAAGAAAAAGAAAACTTTCTATAAAATAAGGGGAAATGAGTCACTGTGTTATTACAATCATGCTGTTCTTCTGACTAACACGCTCGTCCTGTTAGAAATCATGTAAAGGTGCCTTCTACAATGGCCACAGATGAACCGCATAGAAACATTGTTTTTATGTCCTGAGCAACTCACAACGTCATCGTAATGTAACATTCAATAAAACTGCATAGAAACTGTTATCAGTTCAGAAATGTTGCAAAGTTTACACAGAGTTTGAGCAGGAAGCCAGTCCAGTGTTACTGTTAAAGATGCTATCTGACCTGGGATCAGATTACTGCCTATTCTGGTCCATACGGTGCGTGTCCTTTACTTTGCTCTGGTAATAGTTTTGAGTTGATGTGTTTTTTTTCCTCTGTATCCTTTATGGATCTTACATCACCATCCTTCCTTTTTCCCGTCTTTATCTTATTTGGTTTTCAGTGCAGTTCTTATCACTATTATGCTTCACATTACCTCTGTGTATCTGCCATCCGCCACCACCATTTATTCTAGGAGCTGTCAAAGAAAAGCATTATCTGTTCCTCCTTGCTGACTCCTCTGGAGCTCTTTCCACATCCCTGTAAAGCAGTACTTACTCTATTTATTTAAAACATATTTACATATGGCACAGCACCAGAGTCAGGTCATAAATCAATTTTGACTGCTTTGTATTTCATTACATAGTGCCTCTACTTTTTAATGTTTGCTGTCAATTTATAATTTGCCTAAGAGCAGTTGCCATGCTCATTAGTCTTTCAGCTGTATTTTCTAAAAGCATGGTTTCCCTTTATCTTCAAGAGAAAGGGTCAGAATTCATTATTTGACTGAACATTAAATGATTTTAAAAAATGCTGAAGAAGAAATAAATCATCAGAAAGCCCATCTGTGTTCTGAGGCAATTAATGCTAATGTTGGTGCCATTTTAGATGATGGACCATTTCATAAAGTTTATGAAGCAATTATTTATTTTTTAGAGAAAAAATGAACAGCATTGCCCTTGCATATTTTGTGTAGTGACGTAAGAAATATATGGAAATAATAATCGCATAACTATACAAAGCAAAGCCACAATACCTGCATCCGGCTATTTTTTAAATTAAATAATTGTGGGAAATTATTACGCAGAGGAAAATTGGTTTCAGAGTTGCAATCCACATATGTGTGACACCAGTGTTAATATATACAGTGGTGAGCAGCATGGTTGTACAGAGAAGGTTAGTGGAACGGAATTTATGCAAACAGATTTTCATAAAGTCACGATTACAGACGAGCATAATCCAACGAAACCACTAAAATACAAACTTGGGTATTTTTCATATCTGTACTCACCAGCCCCTTTGTTAGGTGTACCATGAGTATTGACTAGGGCTGGGTTTCAATTATCGATTTTCCAATTAAAATTGATTTTAGCTTAAATAACACGATATCAATTCATTAAATCCTGAATCGATTTTTAAATATAAATGTATTTTGCCAGAAATGCCAGAATCTCAGGTTAAAGCTTTCATTTCAACAACCACCAAACAGCTAAAACAGCAAATGAGAGACTGGTTCCACACAAAGCGTGGACCTGAGGCATCAGAATCTTGGAGTTGTCGGCTTTCTCACCCGACGGCACGTACACCTGGCCTGAAAGCCGACAGCTCACAGATTCTGATCCTGCAGGTTTCGTCACTCTCCGACCAAAATTTACTGAACTAGCAGCAAAAGATCCAAACTACGCTTCATATTTGATAAATATTGTCATTAATTCCCTCCTACCTTTGCTGTTTTGCTTCCAACATGATAAAATCACACTTCCTGCACAGCTCTCACTCTCTCTCTATTTTTTTTTTCAAAACCTACCTCTGACAGCAAAGCCTCATTTCTGCTGTTTAATACCGAAGAAATGTAAACTTTTTAAAATTAGACCAAATTGCAAAACGCTTAGCCGTGGCTCTAATCAAACCTCTGTAACTTTGCTTTGCTTCACTTCAGCAGCATCAGGTAATGTTCATATGTTGATTTCAGTTTTTGATCTACTGCAGAATATTGAAGGTTATCTGCTATAAAAAGCCAGGCCAGGAAAATCTCCTTCATGTTTTTCTGTGTTTTATCCTGAGAGTAGTTTGACACAAAGGCATCTGCTGTGATGCTCACACCTCTGATGAAGTCTCACATGTATCAGTACTGATAAGTGATCAGAATTATTATATTTCTGACTGTCTGAGGCAAAATTTCCCAGATTCGATTTGGAATCTGGACCTTGTGAATCGGAATCAAATCGATTATAGAAATCAGTGACGATACCCAGCCCTACTATTGACTGCTCGTTAGCACAAAATGACAACAAGACCATCTCCTCGATACACAGATGGTCTTTCCCTTTTCACGTAAATGGCCTCCTTGGTCTCAGCTGACTGCAGGTTTCCCCACGTGATGAAACGTTTCTCCCACTGAAAACACTACGTCTAGATGAACAGAATCCATTTTCTGGGGTTTCCTTAACTGGATGATTGGGCATGCATGAAGACATTTAAATCATAATATCATTAAGTCAAAAAAGAAGGTCTAAGCTGTACCTAATAAATTATAATGAACACACCATTATTTATAGAAGAATGTAAAGACCTAAAGGGTAACAAAAAACACAAGCAATGAAAACCTTGCTAATGTAAGTGTTTCTGCGTAGATTATAGGGAAAATAAATGTTGAATAAAAACAATGGTGTAAGTGGAGGACATGAAGGAAACCATGAAACTGGGGCGGTGTCCTGCAGACAGTCCTGCCCTTAAACCAAATGAACTGCTGCAGCATGATGTGAAGATGGATGTTCAGTGAAGACACCAGAAATATGAAGATCCGTTTTATCTTGAGAAATTGTCCCAAATGACTTCTCCTGGTGCGATAACAAGCCAGATTCTGTGAGTCCACTCACTTCTCCCACTGTGCGCAGTGAGAGGTCACCCAGTGTGTTCAATTAAGACTTGCAGAGTAAAACTGTTTGGGGTGTTTCCAACTTATTTGGGTTGTGTTTGTCTCTAAGTGTGACTTAGATGAAGACCAGTTTGCATTCGGGAGTAATTAGTGCACCAAGCGACAGCTCTTAGAGCAGGATAAGAATTAAATATAACGAGCTGAACCCAGCTGGGTAAAGTTTACAGACACAAATGAAAAATGAACAATTGCTAATAGCAAAACAAAGAGATGATTTTTACACAATGGAGAAACATGCAAGCTAAATCAAGCTTTCAGTATCCTTGTTTGCCATTAGCACTGATTGAACAATCAGGATTTGTTGGGCTCCTGGAAGCCACAGGGGGAAAACAAGTCATTGCCCACGCGGCTAAAAGTAAATGTGCAGTGAAGTGAGGTTGTAGCGCCGCTATCACGATCTCTAGCGATGTGTTGTTAGCTTGGTAATGCATAGAAGCCACACGTAGGCAGAGAGAGGCAGCTAGCCAAGAAGAGAGGTGGTGGGTGGCTGTATTCACTGGACAGAGTTACTACTGCAGACCCAGTAGCTATCAGCAAAAAATGATTTTGTAGTTTATTTTTTCCCGGCACTTCTGACAGCCCTGACTAGACTTCACTGGTCTGGGAGTAAAAGAAACTCCTACTGTTAACATGACATTTATGGCGTCTTTGTAGGGCTGCAACAATAATATGATTATAAAACACTACTTTAGTCCATTAATTTTGATCACTTCAGCAAGAAATGCAGCATACATCACAAAAAAGTCAATTGTGGCATGATGTGGGATCTTCTGTGTGTTCCAGGTGCAGGTGATTTCCATACATGCCGCTGCTTCTTACTGACTTATCGCATGATGTGTTGATGCTAGGTGGTGTTTTAGTCACAGCTGTTTTAGCTGCTACCTTCAGCTACCTGAGTGGGAGACACAAAATAAAACATTCAGGAAACAAGAGAGGAAGTATCTAACTTAACTGAATGATTGTTAACATCAAGAAAAAACTGTAAATAATTTCCTGAGAGGTGTGTGAGATATTTGACAGATATGTCAGAGGATATCAAAAGTGTAAATATAAGCTGTTGAGACGACAAAGACGGAGAAGAATAGCAGGCAGTTAAATATGACTACATAGTATTTCAGAATCAGCTGACACAAGATTGGATGGATCCTTGTTTCGTGTTTTGACCACACCATGAAAGAGTCACAGCAGGAACTGAGAGACCAGGAAATGTTTTTCCGGTCTTCTGTTGTTCAGTTTTGGTGAGCCTGCGGCCTCAGTTTTCTGAACGGTGTGGTCTTCTGCTCTGGTATCCTTCAAGGTTCGACGTGTCTCCTTTGCACCTTAGTTGTAACAAGTCGGTATTTGAGCTGCTGTTGCTTTCCACTGAGCTCGAAGCAGTCATCAGCTGATGCCACTCGCTGAGTATTTTCTGTTTTCAAATCGTCCTGTAAATCTTAGAGATGATCGTGTGGAAAAATACAGGTAGATCACGAGTTTATGAACGATGTCAGTTCTCTTTCTTATCATTCTGATGCTCACTTTGAACTTGAGCAGCTCGACCATATCTACATAGCTGAATGTACTGAATTGCTGCCAGGTGATTGGCTGATTAGATTTGCATTAACGAGCAGTTGAACAAGTGTACCTAATGAAGAAGCCTGTGAGTTTGTATAGTTGATGTGCATGCTAGAAAATCTAAGCACATGCTCAGTTTTTCTCTCTCGTTTGCTCATTAACATTCGTCAGGCTCTATCATGGCTTTCAGAGCTACGTGTTAAATTAGGCAGTGCAGCTGAGAAATAAACATGGTTTACATGCCGTGCAATCAGTTCACTACAGACGGCATACGCTACAGTAATAAGACAAATTATGTCCATAAATAAAGTGGATGAGCTGAAGCTTCAGAGGAGGATTGAGTGAAACTGTAAATGTTCACAGAATAAACAGCTGCGTTGATCTTGTTTTAAATGTATGTGAGTATTAGAAATATGCAAACTGACACGTTTGTCACTCTTTTCAAACAGTCGAGGTTTTTTGTTTGTGATACTTATTTCTTTTTAAAAGTCACCTCAAAAGGACTTTTAGAATGCAGACGCTGTATCAGGTCAGCGATCCACTGTATGGTAATAGATCTGAGTTGTAGTCAAAAACAAGGCTATGGCGCCACTTTGTGGGCAAACATGTGATGAACTGGCGAGAACAGGTTTGTGGGTTGGTGATAAAGTTTAATTTCTTTTTGTTCTGTTTATCTTTTTAGTAGAGAAATTGTTTTATCTTGCTTTAATTTTTTTAAATCTGTATTTTTAATTGTTTTTCTTTCTTTCTCTTCTCAGGACAGCAAAGAGCCTCCGGACTACTGCCTCAGTGAGTCTTTCACTTCCCCTTCCTGCACTCTGGGAGTCGACCTGCGCCGAGGACGACGGCGTTTCTCAGGCAACCTGCAGCTACCCCCATTGTCGTGGCGTCAGGGGGAGAGGTCGCGGACGCCTGACGGAGAGATCATGACGAGGCCGACATCCCTGCCGTTTGGAGCTCCTCCCAGGATAGACATCACACCGGTGGATCCTGAATGGTGAGTGGGCTGAAAAAACAGGTGTACAGTTAATGTTAATCTCACAGGAAGAATACTATGAGAACATTTTGTCTTATATGTTAGTGGAGTAGCTCTTGCAACATATGCTATGGCTGACTTTGTGTGTTTTGTGCATTAGGGAAGGATTAATGAACATGTTTCTTCAGGTGTCAGAGGAAAGATTGGTTTCTGAGGCATCTGGCATGAAAAAGCGAGCTCTTGTTACCATGTTGCACTTCAGGTTAAAGTGTGACAGAACTCCACATTTACGCAGTGAGTGAGTCTTTAATGCCTCAACACTGACTTTGGTTTGTCGCTCGTGTCGCAGAAAGGCAGTGATCCAGTTCCATAATAAAGACTAAACTATAACATATTAAAATCCAACAACTGTTTGCTTTCCTTTAACACAGATAAGACAATAATTCATGCTTACAGTTTGTCAAATTGAGAAAATGATTAACAGCTCAATTCATTATTTCAATTATCGAGCAGCAGATGGTTCGTGCTGTCCTTAATCACGTAATTCTGGGTTTGACTCCACCTTCTTTGTTGGAGTTTGCATGCTCTGTCAGTGTGGTACTGCAGCATTCCTCCCACAGTGCTACAGTCATGCATGCGATATGGTTGTAAATCAGGTGCGAGTGTGAGCACGAAGGGCTGTGTGTCTCTCCGTGGGCAGACTGGCGACCTGTCCGTGGTGCACGCCACCTCACACCTAATGAGAGCTGAGATGGTCTCCAGCCCCCTGTGAATGAAAGAAGTGGTTAAGAAAATAGATAGACAGGTGGATTAAAACTATCATTTATTTATGTCTGATACAAAGTAATTACAATAAGTTGTTACTTATTGTTACATTGTTTTACATTTAGTACTTTAACATCACTTTAAGCTACATTTAGTTGCTCTTACAGGTAAAAATGTGCTTTACAGTGTGGAATCAGTACTTCTGTGTAAATAATGGGATCACTTCTACATAACCTCGACATACATATCTGCCTTCTAGTTGATGAATCAGTTCCTTTGATTAAAATGAGCTGATAATAAATATATGCATGGCACTGAAGTTTGAGGTTAATGACATATTTGATATTTTATAATACACATATTTTTAAAGCTAGTCAAGCTGTGCTAAAGTGTTATATAAACGTGGGTTGAATAACTAATCTTTGCAGACAAGCATCAGCAAAATGAATCCTCAGCTGTAGAGAGTACAGAAACCTCTCTGCATCAGTGTGTGATTTTTCATGTCCCATTCACGCTGATGAAGATGATGCTGCCTCTTTACATTATTCATGCACTCGGCCCACAGAGAAAGTGCATCCTGGTGCACACCGGGCACTCGTTCACAGCAGGAGGCACAATGTGCAGTTTCAGATGACACGTACACAAACGGTGTGTGGCTAGGTTTTGGTTGGAAGCCCGTTGTGTTAAATTCAGATACACTTTTGTTAAGCTGGCCAATCAGCCCTTACTGGCTCTTTACTTGAGTACTCTCAGTGAGTTTGATGTTAGGAGAGATAAATCCAGTTAAGGCACACTTGAGTATGAGTTGCCTAGTGCTTACTTCTCTTTAGATAAATGGATGTTGAAAGGCGGATGCTAATGAGCAATGTGTGGTGTATGGATGCGTATGTGTGCTGTTCCATAGTGAGTCGACACAGTTGTAGGTGATGGAGGGCTCGATGTGGCTACAATGATTTGTTTCTCTCAGAGAGCACATGTGCCTGTGTTTACAACAACAGATTGTAACTTTCTCCAGTTTTACACACAGATAAAGTTTCAGCCACGCCTCATGTCTTTTTTAATTTTGCTAGACAAGTGGGGAATACAGTAAGTGCAGCAGTCTATAAAAAATCTGCAAACACAGATATAAATAAAAAGCATAAAAAACGGTCCGTGCTCTGGTGAGGCCAATCCATGGCTGATAGTGTTCCCGTATGTGTTTTCCTATTATGGAATACTTTTACTGCATTGGCACTGTGCTTGGGATCATTGATTTTGGGGCAAGCTGCCAGTAATTCCTAAAAATACACTTTAAGATGGGTCTGTTTGGTGCAGACTCTAAAATGTGTAAAAAAAAAAGCAATCAATGTCCAAAGAAAGACCTTCACAAACAAGGAGTGGCTTGGGACTTTCACACAGTACTGTAAACAGTTGGAAAATTAAATATTTGTGTTATACAAATGAAGTAATGTTTCTGCTATTAAAACTGTCTGTTGGGAACTCTGCAAGTCTAATTTTATTGATATGTTAAATGCTGAAAAAATGTAGACAATACAAATGATCAGGAGAGATGTAACAAAGTATCCAAGGCAAACAATTCAGATTGTTTGTGCTGTTAAACCTGTCGAACTCCAGTCCTCGAGGGCCGCTGTAAGCTTTTAAATGTGTCCCTGCTGCAACACACCTGAATAAAGTTAATTGGTCTTTAGCAAGAATTGAGTGCATGCTGAGGTGGCAACCACTAACCGTACTCAAGTACATTTAAATGAATGTAAGTTTTTGAAAAAATGTTCATTCATGTATGAGCTGCTGTAACATGAATCAAGTGGCTGAATTGCCACCTCAGCATGCAGTCAAGTTCTACAGAGCCTTGCTAATGACTTAGTTATGCTATTCAGGTGTGTCGCAGCAGGGACACATGGAAAAGTTTTAGGACTGGAGTTCGACACCGATGTATTAAACCAACAGTCCAGGCCGCTTTTCTCTGAAACATCAAACAAAGCCCTGCATGTGGATGCTGATATACAAAGTCCTCGTTTGTGGATTAAGATGACTGCGTGTTTAAAAGTGTTGTACCTTCTCTTGTAACCAGCAGAGTGCAGTGTGTTAATTCTAGCTGGATGCACACAAACAGATTAAAGAGCAAACATAGTGTAAATGCAGATATTCGGTGCACTGAATGGTTAAATGTTTGTAACCCAGTTTACACCATTTTGGACATTTGTGATCTGATGTTCATCGAAACACCTGATGTTATATTGTTTAGAACAATTGTAATAAATGACTCCAGCAGACAATTCAAAATATGACGTTTATTGCTGTTTTTCTTTTGAATTTGACAGCTCTGAACATACTGTAGATATTTACTGCATTTATTTTTCTTTCTGTTAACAGCGACTTTACTGATGGCAGCACAGTCCACTCCTGCAGCCACAGGCTTTATAGCAGGTGAGGCGTGTGTCAGCTGTCAGTAACCTTGGTGGCAGAGGCAGACGTGTTTCCCTCGTGTACTCTTCCCTCCCGGCTCTCTTCTCTTCTAAAAGCCATTACGCTATGCTCCCTAAATGTTGCGGTCAGCACAACCTTCCTCAAGTCTGATTACTCTCTCCCCCTGTGAAGCCATGAGCTGGTGGATGTGTGCGCGACTGTGTATTGTATGTGTTTACATGTTTCTATGTATATCTGTCTGCAGTGCAATTTAAATCCAAGTCAACAACAATTTGCCCCATCCCTCCTCTTGATCCCCTCTCGTTCCACTCGTACTTATTTAAGTGCCTTTCTCAGTGATTACGAGGAGGAGGAGGGAGCAAGAAGTTATTTTGGGATTTTAATTATTTTCCTGCTGATGTGCACAATTATTTTCAAGCTTCGAGTGCCTCGTGCATTGATTGTTGAAATTGTGTGTGTTTGTGCAACTGCACATAAGAACCTCTGCTTGTAAAGATGGGAGCTACAGTAAATTTGTGTCTTATGCATGAATATATGTGCAGCATCAGACCTTAAAGGGAGCCTATTTCGCTCATTTGCACCTCAGTTTCATTCTTGGATCTTAGCAAAGGAGCTTTGTATGATTTATACCTCGAAATAATCCCCATTTGTCTCGTATAGCCCCTCATATTCATCCACTGCCAGCTGCTCTCCCTGTAGGCCACCCTTACTTTAAGCTAACGCCCTTCTGATTGGCTTCACCCTTGAATAATAAGGTTTGATCAGCAGATGGGAGGGACTCCTGTACTTGCAGCCTGACCTTATTAATGATTTCTCCTTCCTTTGACTAAAAGAAGTAAGTAGTTAATGCGAGCCTCCACCACTGTAACATTAAACATGTGACAGCGCACGAGGGAAAGCACATTAGTTCCCCTTCAGTGTAACTGTAGCTGTGATACTTAGTACATCCCAGCTGAAAAGGTGACGACTGGGGGCAATTTAAGGATGCCAGAGTTGTGACATGTGAAGTTGAGCATAAGAAAGGTGATTAGCTGTTTCGTGTTCATTACATATTGTATGCTGACTAATTTGCATGAAGGTGAGGGGTGTCTGCACCAGAGATGAAATATGATAAAGCACCAAACTAGTGTACAATTTTCATGATGGGACAAATTCTCCTGAAACTTTCACAGTAACCACATATTAGGGCTGCACGATTAATCGTTAAAAAATCGCGATCTCGATTCATACTTATGTGCGATCTCATTTCCAAATGACAACGATTTAAAAAAAAAAAAAAAAAAAAGACGACGACGATTGTACCGCATTTTGATCCGGGACGTAATCTGCATGAAAACAAGCGCTCCCTCTTCCTGCTCAACAAATGACAAGGGCGGAGCCTTATACCACGTGATACAGAAGCTGTGCCGTGATGCTCAAATTGGCAGGGAAAAAACAACGGAGAACACGTCAGGGATGACGAGAAAGTGACAGGAGAAAATTCGTCCCGGTCAACCACCCAAACATCAATAACGGGAACCTTATACAGCGCTTCCCTATACACGTCGAACTCCCGCAGGCACAAAGAAATTACGGAGGCTATTACTTATCACCTGACCAAAGATATATCAACACTGTGCAAAACGAGGGATTTAGGAAAATGATCAACACCCCAGACAAACGCTACACAGTGCCGTCCCGCAACTATTTTTCTGTTGTTGCACTACCTGCTCTATACACGCAGTGTCGAGCAACGGTGGAGACGGAATTTCAAGCAGTACAACATTTTGCGGCAACCACAAAATGTCAGGCATTTATTGTTTTTATGTTTATTTATGGTTTTTATGTTCAGTTTCAACTGTTACGAAGTTGATGTGCAGTTAATAAGTGCAATAAATATTTATATTGGAAAAGAAAATCGTGAGAGAATCGTGATCTCAATTCTAAGCAAAAAAATCGTGATTCTCATTTTATGCAAAATCGTGCAGCCCTACCACATATGTTTAAAATATGGGTTTTCTGGTCAAATATTTTGCCTTGTGTTGCTCATGGTCTGATGACTGAGGTAATGATTGGCCAAAAGAAAGTTCACAATGGATCGACGGAGCCTGCAGGTCTGCGTAGTTCTGTCTCAGGTAGCATGTTTGAAAAGACCGTGCAATGCATTTGTTTCTTTACCAGTTAGAGTACAATAAGACGGTTTACCATGCTATACATTTTTTTTATGCTTTGAATTTTTACTGTACTTGCATGGCTATAATTTCTATCAGTGATGGATGCTTATACATCCAGCACATTGATTCTTCACTTCTCTTAATAGAATACTTTGATTCTGCATAGTGCATTTAGCTATTTAAAGTTAAGTCAGTGGTATTTGTGATGTATGATGATAAAGGTTTTCCCAGAATGAGTGAAATTTGCCATGTTGAAAGTCTGTTTAAACTTGATTTGAGGCTATATTTATTTTTTATTTCTATTTTTTCCTCATCGTGTCAGAGCGTCACTGGCCAGATTATGACTTGTCTGCACTCGGTGTACTTTCTTTGTGTGATGTGTTTTGAGCACTGCCCTCTACACTGGTGTCCCAGACGGCTTTTGTGTGGGTGCTGGTAATCTTCACGGCCAGGAGGCAGAAATTGGATCTTGCACTTTTCATTTTAGCAAGCAACAGATGAAGGCAGGCAGATTATGCACTGTGGCTGTAGTTCCAGCAATTCAGTTACCTCCAGGAAGAGCGCGTGGAACATTCAACATGCATCTGATGATTAATCATCCTTTTTTTGTAGCTGGTTAAATGTTATACATACTTATTTGTAAACATGTACAAGTCGTGCACGCACAGTTTCATCAGCTCTGCAGGTTTTTTGTTCACTGCCAGAGGGAATAAAAAAGCTTGTGTAGTTACCTCAGATACACTGACAGATTTTTGTTACATGGCAATCCTCTCATGTCCGAGTCTGGCTGAGAATTAAACCTGAGAATATTCTAGTCTGTTAAGCTGTGAAGTGACAGAGACATGGAGTTTTTCTTTTTTTTTTTTTTTTTTTTTTTTTTTTTCTTTTTAACCTGTCCCGTTTGGTTCTTTTGCCATCAGAATTATTGTCTAAAGGCGAAGAAAGATGCCCAACGGATTTACTTTACCAAATGGACCATCCCAGCCTTGCCGTAATGGTCCATTTGATTCAACTTTTTATTGTTTATTTTATTTTCACTTGCTGAATACGGGACAGACTTGACTGGAGGAGAGAATGTGGAGAAAGAAAGAGGGAAAGAAAAAAAACCTGGGAAGAGGGACGGGGAAAAAGGGCAAAAAACAAAAACCAACAGAATAAGCAGACAAAAAATACATATATCGATCACCTGGATCACCTGTTGAGAAAGAAAAAAGAAAGCAAGCAGAAGAAAACGAGAGTAATAAACAAGATCACAATGATATATGAGAATATGACAGTAAATACTAAATATTAAACATTATTGTGCAGCACGTGAGATCGACAGCGCACAGTGTGCTTTGAGGTAGGAGCCAAAAAGGGTGTAATTTGTGTGTGTGATCACCCGTGTGTACACCTGTGAGCATGAACGCGCTTGTTTTTAAAAGGTTCCTTCATGTAATGATCTGCTAGAGGGTGTGGGGGGCCACTGCCCCGACCTCCAGGGCATGAAGCAGGTATGGAGGAGATCAAGACTCCAGACATCCAGAGGCCCCCAGAACACAAGAGACCAAGGAAGACCAACAGAGGGGCAGCCGCGCCACTATCCCAGAAAGAGCTGAGGAGAGTCCCAGATGAGGGGTCACTCAGCAGCCGCGGAGCAGAAGCCAGGGGGGGTTGCAGTGACGTGCCCGTGAGCTCCGCCGGCAGCCAGCTGTGCCTGAGTGGCCGAGCCCCGGGCCGTGAGGCCGAGGGCACCCCATCCCCAAAGTGGCCCGAGCGAGCCCCAGGCTCCAGGCCCCAATAAGCAGCCGCCAAGGAGTGAGCCGGTGGGTACCTGGGCGCCCACCCCCGGAGACAGAGAACCACCAACGCACCGATGTCTGAGGGCGTCCGCCACCGGCAGGGGAAGTGGTGGGGGGAGATGGGCCTCCAAACCTTGGAGGGCCTGAGATGTCCTCAGAGAGGTGGCGTCTGATACCCAACCTGACATATAGACACAGACAAACAGGCACACACAGATACAAACATCTATTCCCACCCTCATGCTCTCATATACAATTGCTCAACACTCACCCAACGTGGAGACAGACATAGAGAGACGCTGTACACACAATCACACTCCCCAAGCGTACTCTAAGCCCCGAGTCTAGGTACCCTTGCCCCTGGAGGGGGAAACTGCACCCAGACTCAGGTGGTGTAACCCTTTTCCCTGCGGTGGGGAGAAGCAGACCGCCCCGACTCCGCAGCAGCAGGGAGGCCCCATACACCAGACCCCAGTCGGACGGCCAACTCCTCCTCCTAGCCCCCCTGCTCCAGCAGGCCGCAGAGAACGGGGGTGTAGGAAGACTCCAAACCTCCCTCCACCCGCTCATATGTACTGTTGATGTATGTGTGTTCTAAGGTGCATTTAAAACCCAGGAGGGCATGGAGCTACCTGCCAGAGCAGCAGGTAAGCATATAGCCCCTCCTGCTAGCCCTCAATGTCTACATGTATTTAAAATTGAGAGGTGGGCAACGACGCCAGGGGTGAGGTGTACACCCTGATGGTAGTTTGGAATCCGTGTAGCGTGCCCACCTCCAAGATCCTATATGTATGTGTAATGAGAGTGTGAGTAATGTGAATGTCTAAGTTGTGGGATAAAATTGAGGCAGAGGCAGCCAGAAGGGGACAGAGGGGGGGGATGTCTCCTCTGCACCCTGGTGACACACCCCTACCCCAAGGCCCTGCATGTGTGGGTGATTGTGGTGGAGCGGGAAGAGGGAGGCCGCTGGAGATGGGGAGGGAAGGAAGGGAGGGGCAAGTGACCCCTCCCTGGGGCCAGCTCCCCCGCTGACCCCAGTAGGCACCCCCATGCTGTGCAACCCGCCAGGGAAAGGGGGCCCAGGCCCATCCGGACCGGGGCCCAGTGCAGCAGCGCCCCCCGGCCCCACAGAGCCCGGGACAATTCACCCGACCCCACCACAGAGAAAACTGCACCCACCCCATCATCCACTCATCTTCCAGACTACACAAGACAATAGACGCCCAGGCTGAGATCTTCCTCCACCACTCCTGTATCTCCCCCTCCTGCAGAGAGAGTTCCTGAAGAGAGGAAAGCTCCTGCAAGATGTGACAACCTCCCCCACCAGTTGAAGAGCCCCCCAGGTGGCTCGATGCACCGGCGGCACCCCGCGCCAGGGCCGGGCCCCCATACACCCACCTGCCCACAACCTCGGCAACACACCAACCAGGAGCCAAGCCCCTGAGGCCCGGCCAGGGCCCCAGAGGGAATAAAAAAGCTTGTGTAGTTACCTCAGATACACTGACAGATTTTTGTTACATGGCAATCCTCTCATGTCCGAGTCTGGCTGAGAATTAAACCTGAGAATATTCTAGTCTGTTAAGCTGTGAAGTGACAGAGACATGGAGTTTTTCTTTTTTTTAATCTGTCTGCTTATACTCAAACATCCCAGAGAGAAATCTGTCATGGATATTATTTTTAACTCTTATCTAGGAATGTGCAACAATGTCACCTTCAAATAATAATACTCTTTGTTCAGCCTTCTTTCTAGATTAATTTTAGGCTCATATTGTTGTTTTCGTCCTTCTTTTTATGTTTATTTCTGACTTCCTTTTTTCATTTCAATCGTCCACTGCTGTAACTTCAAAGTATAAATAATGCAACACCTCTTTTTAATTACCTTTCGTGCTTTTTCGCACATGACATTTATCTGCTTTTTTGTGTTTGAATCTCTCGTTCCGTAAACCTGTGTGTATCGCTACAGCTCTGTAAATCTAGGCCACAATGCAGGATTGTTTTCACTAATGTGAGAGAGATGGCATGTGACAGGGGGAATAAAGAAAAGAGGGTTTTATGTAGCCTGAGGAACGACATCAAGAGCTTTCTCAAGACCTAAATACATCCCTTGCAACCTGTACCACAATTATCTGACCCCTACGCTCGTGTAAGACCCCCTTCCCTGGCAGCACACTTCTAATATTGTCTAGCTCAGGGTCTCATTGTGGGAAACCAAGTGAGTAAAGGTGCATGGGACGAGAAGAGGCGTCTTTCTTATACGCTGTGAATTATGGAGAGTGACAGATAGGGGTTTGAGGGGAAAGTATACTTGGAAAAAATTAAGCCAATACTAATTTAGCAAGTTAAAAATATATGAACATGTCAGTATCTATCTATCCATTTTCCTGACTGTGCATCAAACCAAGGTCACGCTGGGGCTGGAGCCTGTGCTGGATGTCAGGTGGATACATAACAGCATATTCATGAATATATTCATTTATTTTCATCCTAGAAAAGCACTGATCCCAATCAGAGCTCGTTTCCATCTGTAAAAACTGTTGCAGCAGCAAATATGCCAGCTTTCCTAGCACCGAAGTCGCCACAGTTTTAAAAGAGAAGTAAAGCAAAGCAGAGCATTAAGGCTGCTTTTGTTTTAATGCTTTTTATCACACTCTTAGTGAAATGTGTGAAAAACACTCTTCGCAGGATCCTTTAGGCCAGTGAAACATCTATAAATTACTTGATCAGTATTTAAAAAACAGAGAGATTAAGTTTTTTCATGATGAAAAACAAGAACTGCTCATAAATGTAAAGATGAAACAAAGAATTTAAATTGTAAATTCTTTATTAAATTTATTCTGGAGGGGAGGGGGGATTCCCAAAGAGTCAGTGTGTTTATGCTTTGGTCTAGAGCAGAGCTTCCCAAAGTGTGGGGCCCGCCCCCTGGGGAGGGGGGGGGGGGGGGGGGGCGCAGAGCCATTGCAGGGGGGGTGCGGTATGAAAAGGGGAAAAAAAAACCCCGCTTGGACACTGCTAGCACGGGGCGCCCACACAAACGCAAAGCAGGATATGAAGCATCGCTGAATATGTTTCCAAACCAACTTCATTCTAAGCCAAAGACTAGAAAATATGGTGAAGCAAATCTTCCCTTTGGTTTCACCTGCACAAGTGCCAAGGTAGGTCTCCCCTGCAGAATTGGTTTTCCCTGCGTCGGGAGCAGCGCTGGGCTGTTCAAATCACGGACAAACAGTATCCCACATTCTTGATTTTTAGTTCACAAACACTTGTTGTAATGACTAACTACTCCTGACATTTTGGAGATGTTAGCTCTTTATACAGTAAAGTTACAGTGGGATACAAATAATATCAGGCTGATCCTGCCACGATTTGTTCCCTCTGTCCAAATCACGGACAAACAGCATCCCAAAGTTGTTTATGTTTTTAAACCCATTTTGCACAGAGAGGCATTTTTTGAAAAATGTATTGATAGCAATGTTGAATATTATTACACAGGAAAAAAACAACTACACGTAAAATAATTACACCGTGATGCCTCTGCCTTTCTAAATGGAGGGACAGTAACTGCGTGTGTATATGTAAGCGTGTAAAACCTGAAGATAGAGACAAAATACTGTTAATCTGACTATCTAGCGTAACATTTTTCTTGTAAAACAAAGGGGGGTCTAGCAAAAAAAGTTTGGGAACCACTGGTCTAGAGTGAAATAGCTCTATCTGTATAGCAGCAGATAATCACATTATTTATGTATTTATTAGACATTGATGGTCTTGGAGAATAAAACTTAATGTCTAGTAATCCCCAGATTAGTTTTTCTGCTGTCTGGTTCTGTGCAACCAAAAAAAAAACCAACTACTGCATTTATCGACTTCAAATTGATGCTATAAAAAATAACAAGCTGGTTCAATTTAAAATAACCTGTAATCTAGAAAGCCTAGAAATAGCACCTTCATTAAACTGAAAATGTTCAGTTGACACATATACATGTATGTATGGGAGTTATTTTAATCTAAAATAATAAGCCGAGTTAACAAATAACAACACTGAGAAATTAGCCTAATCAACTTTATCCTTTATGTTTAATCGAATGTTGTTGGAGGGTTTTGTTTTGTTTTAGTCACACAAACAGCACATGTCAAGCTGTACAAACCTCGCTGCAACGGCATAGAAATACTAGTGTGAACAGCTTGGATGGAAATCTTAAGCTGTACAACCAAACATGTTATTTAAGGCAGCCAAGTCACTTTTTGACAAATAGTTCAATTTACAGTGTAATGCCATCCATCCATCCTGGAGCCTGTCCCAGCTGTCTTAGGCGAGAGGCAGGGTACACCCTGGACAGGTTGGCAGTCTGTCGCAGGGCGGGGTCTTTCTGTGTAGAGTTTGCACGCTCTCCCTGTGTTTGCGTGGGCTCTCTCTGGGAACTCAGCTTCCTCCCACAGTCCAAAGACATGCAGTTAGTGCGGTTAGGTTAATTGGTAACTCTAAATTGCCCATAGGTCTAAATGTGTAAAGGTTATTAACTTTAAGATATTCACATATAGTTTTGTGGTAATTAATTATCAAATGGCATGGTTAGCTTTATTCCAGTTAAACATTAGCATGTTAGCATATATAAATGCATATAACTAAAAGGACTGACAATTAACTCAAATTATTGTCAGTTATTGTCAAATTATTTTTAAACAAATAATTTAGTAATTAACCAAGACCTTTATTTTTAGGGGTGGCACAGGTGCCTAAAACATAATCCTAATGTAAAGGTCAACAAATGGCCTGTCAGAGCTTCGCAACTTGCTGCAGGGGCTGTTGTGTCTCAGGTCCTCCTGTGCTGTGATCATGCATAGTGTGCTTTCATTTAAGCCCTCAAGGATGTGAAATCCAGTTTAACATGGAATCCAGTGGCCCAGTTGCTCTTTAAGTAAATCTCTTTCAATCTTTCTCCTGGCATTGGCTCCCAGTTCTTCTGTTTTGAAATGCGCTAATGTGCAAGAGCCAGCAGTCATTTTTAAGATTTGTGTGCAGGTCTCTTTGATTTTTCTTTATTTTCTTTCCACCATTGGCATGGTTCTCTCAGGAGGAACCGGCAGGTGTGAAGAGTAACTGTCAGTCAACAGTTACTCAATATGTGCAAGATAGCTAAGCATAGAAGTTTAAACAGTAATTGATGGGGCATCAGTTCATGAGTGTAACCTTCTGTCTTGTCCGCTAATTTATGGATTAGCATCCTTTGCTATCAAAAGAACCATTAATTGTGGATGAAAAAATCAGTATGAAGCTGCAAAACATATCTGATCTCTATAATTAAACTATAGATCAACATTACTAATCAGTGTAAGTAATGGAAATCTTTTACCATATGGGATTACTCTGTTATTTCTGTTATACTTAAACTTTGCATTTTCATTCTAATAATGATACCACAATTTTATTGCATTTATATTTATAGAGCTGATTTAAGTTACCCTAAATAATTTTTGTATTAATTACTTAATACCAACTAAACGCAACAATGTTAAGTTAGCATGTTAGCAGTGTATTGTAAACATAGCATGCCTTTTTGAGTCCTACCTGTGTTTGTGCGAATTGATGAAATTAAATGGTAAATGGCCTGCATTTGTATAGCGCTTTACTTAGTCCCTAAGGACCCCAAAGCGCTTTACACTACATTCAGTCATCCACCCATTCACACACACATTCACACACTGGTGATGGCAAGCTACATTGTAGCCACAGCTGCCCTGGGGCGCACTGACAGAGGCGAGGCTATCAAAGTAAATATAGTTTACTTTGATAATAAACAAAATATAGCATTTTAAAGCTAAATCTAATGCTTCAAAAAGTATTTCAAAAAATAGATAAAATTTAGCTGCAGATCAAGCATACCGTGAAATCACAGAAGTCTCTAATTTATCTGTGACTTTATTAGCTTTGGATCTGGAATCCATACCTCATTGGGACTCAGGACTAGCTAATTATATACATTTATCCATGCTAGCCACTGCGATTGAGGTTCAGCAAAATTTCAAAGATGAGAAGAAGATTAAAAACAGTTTTTAAGAACTATGGCAATAGCAACTTTACAACATCAGTTGGTTGACTAACTACTTTGGGTGTTATTGGTTATTAAGATACATTGTGAGATATACCAATTTAATTCAGTGCCCAGAGGCCTGTACTATGAAGCAGGATTGCACTTACCAGGATTGACCCTGGGTTTCTTGTGCTGTGAAGGTGGTTTTTGGTAACATATGCGGTAGACCTTACCTGCTGGGGAATGTTGTGGAAGGTTATGTTTGAGATTAGAGATCACCAGGGCAGAAATCCCTGCCTACCAACCAATCACTTCTGAAAAATAGTATCTGTGTGCAGACAGTAGTACGTTTTTCAGCAGTTTGTGTTTCCCTGATGAGCACCAGTACAAAATATTCTTAAACTTTATTCCTTGGGGTTTTTTTTTTTCATGTTGGCTAAACACAATTATACAACAATTTCATTGTTCTATTAGCATTAATGTATTCATATATGATATTAATATATTATATATGAAAACAGGAAACTGCTGGAGAAATTTTTCAACTGGTTTAACTGGCAACAGGTGAGCAGAGATTCACCAGTCTGCAAAGACGAGGCTAAAAATCAGTTTTGGATGCAAATGTATGCGAAAACTGGTGATAAAAAAAATACTGAACGTTTGATACTTGCACTGAGCAGCATTTAAGTGTAATATGCAAGTGCTAGTGAGTAAAGCACAAGTAAATGAAGGACATTTTCTATCCCTTTCCAATGAGCTACTGGCAGTGATGACACATTTTCTAAATTTAAGTGTAAATCTATTGAAATAAGGTGGCAGCAGCGGCGTGTTCATTACAGTGCAGTTGTAGTGACAGAGCATTATATTCAGCGAGGCAGGAAAAGTGAAATGTAAGCACAAAAGTAACCTAGGTGGTGTTTTATAGCAGCTTTCAATAACTAAAGTGACTTAGCCTTGTAACTCTTGAGCAGCCTCTTTCATCACATGATAAAACTAAAAACTCTGGTTGCTGGATCTGGAGTCCGGCTTTATAACCAGCTGCTTAAAGTCTTGCTTTTCCACCATATAACTGCATCAGTGATTTCCATCCACCCTTTGCTTTTCCAGTTATATGGAGCGAGTGCTCCGGGGACTGTTGGTGGAGTCACTTGTTTACATTTGAGTCGCACATCACCAGCTGCTCGTATCACCTCGTTCTTAGCATTTGATGCTGGGTTTTTACCTCATTTGATGATATGGGTTTGTTGTTTTCACCTTTAGCGAGAAGAGTTTTCTTTCATATTTTTCAAAGTACCGTGATTTGTTGGAAGCTGTTGAAGTAGATCCCTCTTTAGGTACTAATTCATCCTCGGAGGCTGACACATAGCTCTCGCAGTCAGACATGCCTGGGACTGTATGCACTGGAAACATGGGATTATTATTGCAGTGATATCCCATCTTGACATTTTTATATCACATAAAACTTTATACCAGTATTATAGAGTTAACTATGTCATCAATGAATAGTTAAAGGTCTATCTTTCAAAGAAGCAGACAAGATCTAGAAACATCTGTCTTCTCTGGGCCAAAGCTCTTTTAAAATGGACTGAGGAAAAGTGGAAAACTGTTGTCAGACAAATCGAAATTTGAAATTCCTTTTGGAAAAGACATTTCCAGAAATACAGAAACTTTGTTTGCTGCCACTCAGTCTGTGTTATGTGTTTCATCTCTTCATATTTTTCCAGTATGATAGTTTTATCTTTGTTTGCACAATCAGACACTCTGCTGCCAGTAAATTTAGCTTTAAACTCAATATTTGTGATTGGTCAGATGCTGCCACCCTTTTCATGTGAATACTCTGGAACTTGACATGACATGGAGGGAGGAAAACAGATGCATAGACTCCAAATACAGGAAGAAAGAGGACTTAAATATGCAGAAGGGTAATGAGGAAAGTAGAGACACCTGGGAAACACAGCTGACACAAATTTTCCTGAATGCCACAGGGGAAGGAAAACTAAACACACCGAACATGGAACACGAGGCTTTTCAAAATAAAACGGGAACATAATGGGACGTAAACACATGACATTAAACACATGACATACCGTGGAGACACGGAACACAAAGAGAACATAGACGAGGCACAGAAGAAGCATAAACCCGACTAAAATAATCGATATTGTTGTTTGTTGGGAGAAAACTTACAAACATACAGTACAGCACTTTAAAGTCACACTGCTAGCGATCGAAGATTTATGTAAATTTGACAAGCTGAACGCATTCTGTACTGTACAGGAGACACAGTACGAGATTGATTAACAATGGTCTACAGCCAATCAGGACGCAGAACACAATACACTGTAAAAAAACAAACAAACAAAAAAAACATGCAAAGTTGCACACAAAAAAATCCGCGAAACAGCGATGCCACGAAAGGTGAACTGTTATAGTGAGGGACTACTGTAAACTCAAAATGCTGGGACACAGACCCAGCCCAAAGTGTTAGACTGGTCAGATTATTTCTACTAGCATGTAAAACAGGAGACTGACGGAGGAAATGAGTCAGGGAATGCCGTGCCTCGTGTCTGCCTGCTGCGCTCCTATAACGTCTCGCATTACTACAAGTGTTCTTTTCTTTATCTTCAAGCACGAGAAGACTATTTTCAAAGGCTTTCTTGGCAAAATGTGGTGTGAAAGCTCCTCATGCGTCTGCGCTTTAGGATCATAAGTGACTCACAACCTCAACAAATCAGTCCAGCGAGCAGATGAGCAAGCACTCACATTTCCAGCACTCCCTGCCATTCTGCTCTCCTCTGATGTTCACTTTAGATTTTTCTCCCTCAGCTTCCCCGCCTCTCTGCTCGCAGGGCATTGCCCCTCTTTTTCTCTCTCTTCACCACAAGGAGTAGTCCTTTGTGTTTGTGGATGTATTTCTGCTATGACTGTGTCTATTCTGTATCCGTTCTTTCTCTTTACATGCTGTGGCAATCTCATGCTTGGATTGGTTCAGTTCAGGCAGAATTACGAATGGATTACGTTAGATGGATTTTACTGAATGCTTTACGTCAATATGTTTTCTTGTAATTGCAGTAGTTTAGAGTGTTTACTTGAATCGGTTGCCCTTTGAGCAGTGTGTATGGTTCATTTTACTGATGCCCCATTAAGCTGTTTGCTTTTATCTCCCTTCCAAATTTCCTTATTTATTTTTAACTTGGCATGTCCTCACTAGTTGCCTGCCTCACTAAAGGTCACAACACCATCAGCAACATTACCACAAATACCGGCTAAACAAAAAATAAATAATAAATCTGGCAACCTGTTACCGTGCCTGCCTGCTTGCCGTCACAACAGCCACCAGCCAATCCTCAGCGTTGGAGGTGTGGCTTGTACTCGCTGCGTGCCTGCTCGGAGCTCCTTGTGTATATTCTGAATGAAACGGCAAGTGAAGCATTTCCCTGCGTGCTGAGCGCTGCTCCGCTCGCTGCTCTGAGTGTGCGAGTGAAGGGAAATCTGACTTAAGCCTCAGCATAGTGGGAGTCACTCTGTGCCACACCGGGAGTGCCTTTGGGAGAGGTGGGGGTTGTTTTGCAAGAAAGGGGTTCGTCAAGCAGTGGTTGATGGAGAGAGAGCAAGACAGGAGGAGGCAGAGAGCACTTTTCAGTCCCTCTGAATCTTTCATGAAGGGAGATCCTCCAACATCAAGCCGCCTGATGGACTGAGAGAAAGAGTTGGTGTTCGCTTAACAGGCACCAACAGTGACAGAGCTAGAGGAACACAGAGAGAAGGAGGGGGCACTGGGGCGTGAGAGCAGGAGAGACCAGGAGAGAGATGGACAAGCCGTAATGAGAAGGGGAATTCTTCTGTATGTGGCCCAGCTGTAGAAGCTCCTCTGAGAGCCTCTGATGAACCGAAGCCCAGCAGAAAAACAGAGGGCACGAGCCACAGAAGAGAGGGACCGGGAGGGCACGACCGCTGGCTGGCTAATCCCTAAAAACTCGCGAAGAACGAGGGAAAAGGGGAAGAATTGAAAGCACAGAGGCAGAGCAACAAAAAGGTATGTGTGAGCTGGCCTTTTCCTGAGTGACTGTTTGTGCATGCTCAGGCTCTCTGCAGCATTTTAACCCAGTGGAAAAGTTCAGTGTGTCTACAAGAGAAGGGCTAACTAAAGCATACATGACTAGCCCGTGGGACTAAAATTGGGCGGAATTTGGTAGAATTTGACAGAAGAGCACAAGTCTGCCCGCAGGGATGTCATCCAACGAGCTGAGTGTCGAGATGGACTCGTGCATTCGGACGTTCAAGGAGCACATGCACCTGGAGCTGGAGCCACCCAAGATGCCAGGTGTCATGGGAGGGAAGAGGGGAGCCACGTCCCCGAAGCTGTCCCCTAGAAGCTCCCCGCGGCTCTTCCGCAAGCTGATGGTCAACAAGAGCATCCGACAGAGGCGACGCTTCACTGTAGCTCATACCTGGTAAGGCCTGTGGGTTGGTGGGCAAAAAAAAAAAGTAGGGGTGGAGGGAAAATGTGCAGACTGTGATTGATTGATGTGACAGAGAGTTAAAGCTAGGGGAAAGACTGAATGTGGATGTGAATAGTACAGTAAAGAAGATCTAATGGGTTTACTTTGGTGGGAAACCCATGAGGGAGAGTGGCCGAGGGACAGCGTTAGCGCTGGGGTGTAACCGTCAGGGAGGAATTCATTTGCCAATAGAGATAAAGGGTTAAACAGCCGGACGGTGACGTGGGGAAACGAGGGAAAAAAAGGAAGGTGAGAGAATCCAAGTATAGAGAATGAGGGAGCTGACAAAAAAACAGCCCGCGGTTTCTAAAAGGGAAACCAATTTTGTGGTAAGCATGGGGTCAGAAATATATCAGGGCTGGGCTGCTGTGGGATGACTCGTTACTGGGTTAGAGGATTACATAATGGACTAAAATCACATTCGGCAGACTCCCCTGTCCTCCATTTTGATGTGGTGTCTCTGCCCCATACCTGGGTGAGATTTGTGTGCGTGCAGATCAGTCCTTGTTTTGGATGGCTGCAGTGATATGCAGGGAGTGTTGGGTGTGTTATGCAACCTGGTGGTTCCTAACCTTTTTTTCTTTTGGCTGACAACCCCAATGAGGAAATGGATGTTCACACAACACGAGCGCAACACAAAATGCCAAATATGTTGGAGCATCCACAGCACGGAGTACGGCTTTACATTTCGTTGTATAGTTTACACAGATGGCATTTCTCTTTGTGTCAGTCTTATTATAAAGAAGCCCAGATGCAGGAAGTCTGACTTTCCGAATTCAGTAAGAGCACAGGATCTACTTCCCATAAACCCCTTAATTTTATCTTTTTTTTTCTATTTTGTGCCCCCACCCACACCCTAAATCTACCTTTTCATTTTGCAGCGGTTAGAGACTACAGGAGAAAGGATGACTTGCTTTGTTATGCAATGTATGGATTAGAGGCAAAGAGCTGATGTGATTTGACTGCAAGAGCTCAAGGTGACTCTTTCTGTTTAAATTAGGCAGTGGAAGACGGGGATGTATTTCTTTATTTTTTTCGTGACATTTTTGAAGGTGAAAACCATCACCAACCATCTTCAGAGGAGGGTGATTGTCATGTACCCTTAAGCACGTACCGCATGACACCGAAATGGGTTACACATTCGACGTAACATGATGAAGCAGGCTTGTCACTGCTTGGGCGGGTCTTAAAAAAATTCTCTGTGGTGGGACATGCAGGAAGGAAAAGAAAAATGAGTCTCGATATCAATCTGCCCCTCTGTGTTGTGACTACAATCTGAGATGTTTGCATGACAGAAAAAAAAGAGATAATGTGTGTGTTTGTGCAGCTTTACCTGTGGTCCGTGTAAGAGTATGCATACGTGCACGGATGATTTTGAATGCAGATATTACATTTGTAAATGCAGCGGTTGTTTGTTTTGCCCCCTCTCGTTGTATATCTCACCATCTCCTCCCTACAGAGCAGCAGCAGCAGAAAGGGGACTCGTGCCTGTTTATCTCTCTGGTTGTATAGTATAGAGCACAGAGAGATTAGTGGGGGTTGGGTGGGTACAGGGGCAAAACACAAGAAGGGAAAAACAAGGAGAATGGCTTCATTTAGACATCATTAAAGATGTCAGTAGTGTCCTTTGACTTGTTCATTCTCATAAATCCACAGCATATGGGCCGGACCCAGGGACTCAACAACACCTATAACACTAATTGCAGCCATTAGGCGTCAGTCTAATGCATTAACAGCAGATTCATGATAGGGCGTCCTCGGGCAAGACACAGAGATCTGTCTGCTGTCTAATTATAATTCTCTGAAAGTTATAAATAAAATTTTCTTTTAATCAAATAGGAAGGAAGAGATCAAAAAAGCAGAGCAGACACAGTAAGAGAGAGCGTTTTGGGGGAGAAAAAACCCACCAGTCATCTCCAAAAGAGGGAGGTGTGGCAATTAGGATGAAAATGCCAGCTGACAACCAGGACCAGAATAGGACCAGGTGTTTCAGACTTCATTTCATGCTCATTTTCTTTTAATCCCACACACATTAAATGTTAGGATGCCATTAAAATACACAGCGAGACTACACGATTAATCATCACACGTTCGGCTTTATCTCGTGACATAAAATGTGCTGGGTGCTGCACCAGAATATCAATGACGTTTTGCTTTGGGGAACAAAAACCTCCTCACCTGGAAATCCTTCAGGGCATTACTGTCTGCTCATACTGGCCTAATTGTCTCCCCACCTGTCCCAGACCTCGGGGAAATACTGGAGAAAAAAAAGATGAGTCGGTGATCCGTATTGCTCAGGCGCATCTGCCGTTGTACGAGTAGCAAAGAACTGTCATTATGTAATGATGCCTATATGTACGTGAGCTCTAAATGTACCACTGCAATAATTATCACAGGTGAATATTTACTCAGATATATACTCAGAATATAAATAACCTTTGAGTTCAAATGGTTTTCTTAGTACTGGAAAAGTAGCTAAGTTGCAAATTTAAGGTGCTCTCAGTTGACTATGTGAAAGGGGTTTCTTGTAGTGAGGAACCTCCAGAGAATTGTCACCTGAATCTGCAGCTCCCCCCAGTTTTGTACGGCTTTATAGCGAGTTTCAGCTCATTATTCAGTCCGTTTATCGTTTCTTTTTCAGTGTCTCTGCTCTCATAGCCGTTTGCTGTGGAAACGCTCTATAATGCCACTGCAGCAACACCACCTGCCCAAACTGGACACAGGTGGAGCTATAGGGGCCAAAAGAGCCAGATGTTCCCCCCATGAAATAGAAAATGTTTGCCATATCACTTTGAAATAACAGCGTTTCTGTCACAAGCAATAAATCAGTAAGCCTCTTGGATGAGAGCATAGACGTCTTCAAAAAAAGTCCAGTTGCCTTCTTTCAAAGCTCCTTAGATTTGATTATTATCCAACATAACCATAGCTGTGACCAAAGAGGTTATGCGTGCGTGTCATTCCTTCTGTCTGCAAACACAGTAGTTCGAAGATTTTTGAGTAAATTGTGGTAAAACTTTGTAGGAGTGTAGAGTTGGGGTCATGTTAGCAATCCACTAAAATTTGCCTTACATCGAGCAAGGTCTTCAAAGTCAACCTAACGGTTTATGGTGGAAAACTGGTAACAAATATAACTGATTCTTACAAGTGTGGTGCGCCAGCATATAACAAGTGATAATAATGCTATTTATATATATATAATAATATATATAACCATGTTTCTTACTGCCATTGTTTGTATTGACAACATATAGGAAATGATATATGGGGATTCTGAGTATCACAGTACTGCTTGTTCAATGTCAAACAAGGTCAAACGTTCATAAAATGTCTTTTTTTTTAAAATGTGCTCCAAATTCTGCTGCTTTTGTTTATATTGGCAACATTTAGGAAATGATACTCATATATGGAAATTCCTTCTTTAAAGAAAGTGAGAAAATCATTTCTATATAAGACATCCAATACTGTTCCCTTAAAAGTAAATACTGCCCCGAGAGTCTTGGTGGAGGTTCACCCTCTTGGAGTGCTGCTTATTTCATCACAGTTTGTCATAACGGATGAAAACCGGCACTATAAAAGCAACAGAAAGGCTGGTGGAGCTGTGAAGTACATCGGATGTTTATTTGCCATTATCTGTTCATCATGTTTTTCCAGAAATTGCCAGCTAGGGTCTCCTTCCATTCGAACAACTCCAAGCATGGAGTCTGTTGTGTCTCTCGGTCGCCAAAAAAGGCAACTCTGTTATTGTGCAATCGGACACAGTGATCATATTAGAGAGAAACATTACTGTGTTGTTGGATTTGAATTACTTGTGGGAACAGTCTGGGACATGGGTTTTTAGACGGTTACATTTAAACAGTTTAAACCAAGCTTGTAACAAAAACCGAGCTTGTAACAAAAAGCAACAACAACTAAAAAGATTCGAATGAATCAGTGATTCAGGATGACTTATTCTTGAGGTATAGTAGGGGATTTTATTGTAACCACACAGAGAAATATCTTTTCATTAGCTGCTTTTGATTCATAAACTAGCCGGGTGGCGCTAAAATCAAACTGCTCAATCTGATTAGGATTATCTAACTAAACAAACATACTTCCCATATTTTTTTCCCAGACATTTTTTTTTCTCATGCGTAATGTCTGGTTTTAAATAGCGATGGCTTATAAATTCCAGCCTTCATGGTAGCAGTATCTGCCGCTGTGGTTGACGAGTGGCTGGTGATCTTCTGACCTACTGGCAGTCAGACAATGAATCTTCTGTTTGACCCATTCAGTGGTTCCCCCGTCTCTGTCTCCGTCTTTTACGCTCTCTTTGTCTGTCTTTTCTAAATTTGCCCCATTCTGTCTGCTTCATTCTTTCCCTCGCTGCTTGTTTGTTTCTCCTGTGTTTTCTTCTTCCGTCTTTTTATTCCTGCTTTGGTTTCTTTTATGGGCGCCCTTCTCCCTTTTCTTTCTTGTCTGTCTTTCTCTCTTTTGCACTCCAAAGCACCGCAAGATGTAAATGTTTGATGGGCAGCTGAGGCGTACGACCGCTCTGTTTTCCACTCACACAAAAAGCACATTAAGGGGGGGAGAGAGAGGGTGAGGGAGACGGAGACAGAGGGAGAAATTGCCATGGGAATAGGAAGAAGGGAAAAAGAAAAAATATTATTTGCAAAACTTTAGATTTTTAATTATGCTTGCAAATAAATGAACTACACAGTACATGCTTCGCATAACTGCTAAACAACACCTAATTAAGATCATCACACCTACATGTCTGCGAAATATATAATGCGTAAAAGTCTCAAAAGGAAAGATTGTTCACTTTCTCAGCTTTGCCGTCCTTATGCGTGTGACGTCCACAAGATACTTTCAGGTGTGGGGGAAGAGTTGCTGAATATGGGCAGAGGGACAGATAATGAAATGGAGGGAAGGATGTAGAAAGAGAGAGAACCAGTAAAACAGACTTCATTCACCACAGCAGCGAAAACAAATAGAGGTGGCCCTGCACCGAGGGTTATTTACCTTAGCTTAAATGTCAACCTAAATGCCCATCTCGCGGCTCTGTTCTATCCGGCACCCCGTCTGCTATTGATTTGTTTCTTTCTCTTCTTGGACTGTGACTCACCCGAAATCATCTTTACATGAACGTCAAGAAAAGGCTCGACGCGAGTATTGTTATTGCTGCAGCCAGCGTGTTTACGCCAACTGCTCACTTGAGTAAGAGATGGGGGGACAGATGGAGAGACAAAAGAAACCATTTCATTACACAGCAAACAGCAGAGCAAATGTTTGCTTTCTGTCTTTCTTTTTGGACGTTTAGCCATTCCTGAGCAAAAACCTTATGCAGCATGTTCACTTTTGCATGAGTGAATTTTGGCGACTTGGTGAGCTCCAACCCCCTGTGACCTTTGTTCACGTACCCTTTTGCTCAGACCTTTAATGGGGTTTCTATTAAGTGTGAACAAATGTTTTCAAAGTCTTGATTTCTTTGGTGGGATAAAAAGGATACATGCCAAGAATGAGGCAGAACTGAGTTAGCGTTATCCTGGGTAGAGTCGGCCAGAGTGGCGCTGTTTCTTTGTCTCCAAGTTGGTGAACATCCACCAACATTTCCTTATTGCTTTAGGTTGTTTTTTTTTTCAGTTTCAATTGCCTCGATGAATCCAGGTAGGTAAATCCCAAAAGGACGTAGCTGGATAAAACGCCTGCATCCAGATGTGCGAAATCAACCTTTTGGGATTCAGTTTCAAATATTAAAAAAAAAAATATATATATATATACCGTATTTTCCGGACTATAAGGCGCACTTAAAATCCTTTAATTTTCTCAAAAATTGACAGTGCGCCTTATAATCCGGTGTGCCTTATGTATGAATTCTGGTTTTGCTCACTGACCTCAAACCGATTTTATGTGGTACACGGCGCTCACAAATCTGTCAAAAATGCTTTACTGCGACTTTGGTAAGCTACAAAGCCGCACTGCTTGATGGATTGTTGGAGCATTACGGCTGCTGTAGTCAGGAGCCTCGCGGAGGAGTCTGGGTCCTAAACTCCGCCCACTTCAGGTCCCACAGTCAAACAAACACTGCGACATCACTGAGAGTTACAAACTGTCTAAATTCTTTCATCTTTAATAAAATGATCAGCGTTGCTGCTTTACCAGATGTAGCAATTAAGTTTAACATCCAGGCCTCCATGAAAACAGAATTTATTACATTTAACGGAGTTAGAAGTTATCAGGAAGTTAGCTCGCTAGTTTCCGCCTAAACATGATATAGCATGTTCTGACTGAGAGATTTCTGAAAAATTCAAACGTGCAGCTCTGCTATCACTTTCAACATAAATGAAGACAGAAAACTAAACAGCAGTGACGTTTGTAGGGTTACTGAAGTTGGGCTAGCTGGTATATAATCATGTGCTACGTGATCGCTAGCGACACAGCTATGTTAGCATAGCATAAACACAGTGAAGCTGGAGGATGAACGCTAACTTTTTTCCACTCGATAAAAGTTAACGTGAGGGTTCCTGATGGTTAGGGACAAATGCAATCACATGGCAGGATGCTGTAAACGGACCAAACTTCAGTCAGGAGAACAACTGAGATAATCCATCCACAATATGAGGTTAGTCATTAATATACTGCAACAATATGTGAATAGAGCATCTCGCGGAATAGAGCAGCTGCAGAGAATTCAGCATTAATGAACCAATGTTACGGAAGTGGAGGAAGCAAGAAGAATGAGTTGAGTAAAATTTGACTTATCTGAATGTTTTGTTTCACTTAATGCGCTTTATAATCCGGTGTGCCTTATCGTCCAAAAAATACGGGATTCTCGGTGTGATTAAATGTATCAGTTTCCTAACAGCACAAAGAGACCAAACAATAGTGTAGCGTGGGCATATATCATATCGATAACCTTGGTTAGTATCTCTCTGATTCCCTTGACAAAAAAGCCAAGAGGATTCTTCAATATTCATGTTCAGTTCAGAAAGGTAATCACAAATTAAAGCAGTTTTTTGACTTTTAGATGCAGCTGACAAAGTAAAACACTAATTTTAGTGTATATACAGTGTAAACTCTCTCCTCGAGACAGCATAGATACCTCATTGCTTTGGTTCTTTGTGAGTTAATGTAATACGAAGCCTCCTGCGGGCCTACCTGGTTGGTTGCTTGTCATTTCTCATCTCTCTCTGCTGTCGTTTCCTGTCGGCGTGCGACTCTAAAAAATGCAGAACAAGAAGCCATTGTAGCTTTTAAAAACACTGGTGCCTAAAGAATTGACATTTTATTGCTTTTATTTAAATCAAGTTTTCTTTGTCTAACATATGAAAAAAGGTTATTTGTGAGAAATGCTTTAGCTGAATGATGTGTTGAGTGCCTTGCTCTGTAACAACATCGACCTGCCAGAAATTCTGATTGGTTCCTCTGACCACAGTGACACAGGCATAACAAGCCTTTGTGATTCACTGATAAATTTAGTGATGCGGGCAGTGAGTCAGAGGTTTGGAACCTCCTCTTCTTCCCTTTCTTCATAAGACTGTACGACTCGGTCGAGCACCCTCATCTTCCTCTCCTGTCTCCCTCTACTGAACCAGTGGAGCAGAAAGTTAACCATTACGGACCGTTGAGTGAGTACGCTTGATCTGCTATGTGTACGTGCGTGCACGTCTCTGTGCACGTTAACATGGATCTTGCCCAAAGATTGGGTTTCAGGGGACGAGCCTCTGTGGGACATTGTGGCCGACATGTTTCGTGGCTTTTTACATGTTTACACACACGTAACACAGATGACTGACTCCATTCTCAGATTGCTCATTTTAATCAAATAACTGCTCAGCAATCACATTGTTCCTCCCAGCTGCATGTTTACATGTAAATCCACTTTCTGTGAATCAATCTAAGGGAGTCATGAATTCCTTTTTAAAAGCCAGTGACACATTTACAAGAAACAGTTGCTTGATGCTGACACAATGTGTTGGCAATTCAGCTTCTTAATTAGCACAAGCAGTCTTTAAGTTTGCGTGCATGCTGTGGTAAAAGGCTGTTGGGAAGGTAAACACTTCTTCCACTGGGATGTTTTTGCGGTTGCTTTAAGCCATTGTAAAGAACATACTGTACCGTACATGCACTTCCACTGCTGTCAGTAAGAATTTAACCGATGAAGTGTATTCTTTGTCATCCCACCACTTGCCCTTTTGTACTTTGCTCTCTATCTGATTTCCAAAACCAGTAGTACCTTGATTTTGTACTTCCTTCATGTTTATTCTCAGTGAAAAGTATTAATTTATAAATATGCAATACAGTTGTTTAGCTTGCACTGAATGCAGATGATGTAATGCATAAAAATTTGAGAAACGCGAAAGGAAACGTATTTGATTTGGTACATGTTGCTATAGAGGTTTTAAATTAGAGGTTAGAGGTTGTTCCACAAAGATGGGGCACGAAAAGAAAAAGCACGCTCCCAATAGTCTTTTTTCTGGTTGTAGGAACTTTTAGAAGGCCAGTATCCTCAGATCAGAGAGCACGGTAAGGAACATAGAGGTGCAAAAGATGAGCAACTGTATAAAATCTGCTCGAACCTGACAAGGCAACCAGTGATTTCAGTACTGGGGTAATGTGCTCAAATTTCCCATTTTGGTTAAAATGTGAGCAGCTGCATTTTGTACCATCTGTAAACCTCTAAGACTTTTCTGTGGTAACCGTTACAATAATCAATGTGCATGTGTATATATATATATATGTATGTATATATATATATATATATATATATATATATATATATATATATATATATATATATATATATATATATATATATATATATATATATATATATATATATATATATGTATATATATGTGTGTGTGTGTATATGTGTGTATATATGACATGAACTGGAGTTCATGTCATGTGTCCGCTGTCTGTTGAATTTCAACTATAGTGCGTTTGTGTACAGTATTACTTGAATTGTAGTATATTGTTTGTAACATCCTCCTAATATTTATTATTTGCATAGTTTCTGTCAAATACGCTAATAAAACAAATTATCTTCATTATATTGCATGCTCAGCCCCTTATTCCTCTCTCATATCTCTTGTAGTTTAGTGTACAATTATGTTGATGCCAATAATTAAGCGATTGTAATAAATTACATCTGACATCTCAGCTATTTGTGAGTTCTGCAATTTTGCACAAATGAATACATTTCCCAACTGTATGTATGTATGTACTGTATGTTTTAAATCAGTGCTGCTATGACGGAAAATGTACAATCAAGGGATCTTGGAATTCTGCTTTTAATTTTTCCAGTTTTTTTCTTCTGTTTTTGGTTTTCTGTTGGAGTTGGGTGAGGGGAAACGTAGAGCAGTGGCAGGAGTGACTGAGGGGGAGAAAAAGCACTTAGCTGCCATTTCAGGTCAGAGGTTGTGAACGCGGTTATATAGACTTAAAGTCTAGTCACACTGTGCTTAGTAGGGCAACTGAAACTATGAATCCTGTCATTACCGTATTACTCGCTGTCTTATTGAGAATGCGTTTGTCATGTGCACATACTTCTTGGTCTGAGCGCGTACCTTCATGCTTCTTCGGGAAACTACAACTGTGCCATTAACCTATTGCTAATGATGGTGTGCTTCTACGTCTTTGTGCTATATGTAAGTATGTGAAGCACCCTGAATATTCTTTTCAGCCCACCGAGAAAAGCATGAGCACTCATTAATAACAAAAACTCTAAAGCAGAACGCAGCAGTACATTTCCTTTCTGCTTTGCCCCCTTCTGTCTGCTTTAAGAAAGAAGCAGTGATTATTCACCACTTGATTACTGTCTATCACGCTGATTGAAAGGAAGCATGGCAGCATCCCTTTTTTTTTTTCTTTTTTTTTTTTGAAGCAGTCAACAATGTGCAGTGATGCGAAGAGAAGGCAGAGCTGCATTGTGCTTTATCTTATCGAACGAACGCAGGCTTACGGCATCTGAAAACTGAATTTAGTGTAGCAGAACGTGTTCTGAAGTTATTTAAGCTCCGCACGGAGGCTAAGAACAAACATTTGTCATCGCAAAGACACAGAGACCCACTGAAGTGTTCGTTTTGACCAGAAAGCTGATTCAATATTGTCACCTTGCAGCCGGACAAACAGATTAAAGTGTTTATTGAGGGCATCTTAATGTTAATCGGTCAGTGTTCACTGTTACACACATAGACTTCACCGTACAAATGAAGGAAAGAGAAATTCACCTATTTTCCAGCTTAATCACCCATCCCTTACATTTTACCTTGAAGGTCACTCAGTTTCAGATAAAGCCAAGTCTTTTGGAAATTACTGGCCTTTCAGAGGCTTTAGGTTGAAGCTCGCCATCACTAAGCCATGACTTTTACATTTCTTGTGTCCCTGAGTGATGTTTCATTTTCTACCCAGGAATTTGGTGAAAGAATGACATACAGCTACAAAATATCGGAACAAAAGAAGAAGAGAAAGAAAACACAGCCCACTGCTCGTCTGTGGTAACAATGTAACGATGTCTCGGAGCTGCAGCAGTGTGGATTAACTAATAGCTGAACAGCTTCAAGAGCTGGAGTTTTGTGAAAAGCTTGCCTAGAAATTAGAGCAGGGCGATATGACCAAAAATATTTATCACGATATACATTTGAAAATTTGCGATAACGATATAACTGACGATATAATTGACACTAGACAAAATACTTTACAACTCCACAACTTTATTAGTGCAAAAAAAAAAAACCCATCAGTGTATTTTCACTTAAACAAGCAGCTGTTTTTTATGTGCATTAAAGTTAGATAAAAATTTAACAGTGCAAATGCAAATTCCTTGCTGACAGTTTTTTCCAGTGGAAATTGGCCGACAGATCCTCAGCATAACCATGTATAATATCCACAAAACTTAAAAAGAGGTTATACACACACAATACGGTAATATTATGTTGAAGCACAGTACGTATCACTCCGCGAGGCTCCTGCCTACGATAGCCGTAACGCTCCGACAATCCATCAAGCGGTGCGGGTTCGTAGCTTAGCAAAGTCGTACTAAAACATTTGACAGATTTTCGAGCGCCGTGTAGCACATAAAATCGTTTCGAGGTCAGTAAACACAACCAGAATTCATACATAAGGCACACTGAATTATAAGGGGCACTGTTGATTTTCAGAAAAATCAAAGGATTGATTTTAAGTGTGCTGTATTTTCCAAAAAACACGGTAATAACGACGGCCCGCTAGCATGCTCTACCAAAAATAGTGCTTTGTTGTCTATCTGACGGACGAAGGCTAAACCAGTTCCACACCACTGAAGCTGCAGCATTTTTACAAACCAGTTCTGGTTCATCTGTTTCATTCGACGACCCGCTTTCGCCCTTCTCATTCTCCGTCGCCGCCATGCTTTTTCAGCCATGTGCGTATGAAAACAAAGGCACTGCGCATGCGTGTTTTACCCATATTCTATCGCCATATTTCATTTTCTTATCGTTGCCCAACATTATACCGGTGTTACCGTGAACGGTATGATATGGCCCAGCCCTACTAGAAATGTCTGATTACTGAATCCTGAACATAAAACCTGGCAAAAGGTATTTAAAAAATATGTACCCATTGGAAACCAAGCTTAGCTAATAAACAAAGAGCGTTAGCATTAGTATCAATAGACCAAACACTATGTTTGTGTCTTTGTCGCTAGGTCTGGTTTTATGATTTCTTTTGGTTTTGAGAAGCAATTTATGTTCAAACTCTATATTTTCTATATTCTTCTGTTAATATTGTTATGTTGTATTCTGCGTGCTCCTGAGTTTTTGTTGTCTCTCATCTGCTTCCTTCAGTCTTGTCTCTGTGTTTGTCTTTTTATGTCAAGTTAACCTTCTCTCCCCATTCTGTTGTCTCTCATGGTTTGGTCATCTTTGGTTACTTTGATAGTTTTTTCTCTGTCTCTTGTGGTTTTACGTCCTTTGTCTCATTGTCCTCCCACCTGTTAGCTCTCCTCCGTTACGTGGCGTGTGGTTGTGTGTTCCCTGAGTTTTCTGCCCTTTAGATTCCTTGCTCTGGGTATGTTTCCTATATCTGTATTTATTGTTAATTAGCAGTATTAAAGCTGCCAGGAGTGAACTCACAATGACACCTAATGTCTTTACAGACTCCAGAACTGCACATTTTTAGTTTTAAAATAGTTTTAAAACAAATATTTGAAGTAATATTCGTTATAATCTAAGAGAAAAAAGCAAAGATAATTACGAAAACTGTCGGGTAGTAAATGGGATTTGGACTGGATATAAGAGCAATTGTTCAAATTTCTAATAAACAGCATGGAAATGGTGTCTGTGGATGGTCTGGCACTCAGTCACCCAGTCTGAATCACGGTCTTCTGGTACAATAAGATTATCTGTGCAGCTGTCTGATAAACAAGACTTCTCAGCACACTCGCACATTGCCATATTTCAGCGGATGCTGTCGTCTTCTTTTTCTGCCCATTCTTCCTTTTCGTTGTCCGTACTGTCATCATCATCAGTGCAGACCAGGAGACCTTGTATACATTTTACCAGGAGACTCAGTGCATGTACAGTATGTCCATCTGCCATTTGTGTGTGTGTGTGTGTGTGTGTGTGTGTGTGTGTGTGTGTGTGTGTGTGTGTGTGTGTGTGTGTGTGTGTGTGTGTGTGTGTGTGTGTGTTTGTGTGTGTGTGTGTGTGTGTGTCTTCACACACCCTGTCTCCTTGACTCAGTGTCACCACTGGCCTTTGGGGGAACCACCACCCACACACTTTCTGATATACAGTGTGAAATGCAGTGTGTCTGTGTGTGTGTGCGTGCATGTCTATGCTTACCTCTGTTACTCATCTTGTGGTGACATAGATGTCTGGGAGCGAGTCCCCCGTAACTGCTTTTGTATGAAGACATTGGGAATAGTGTAGGGTTACATGGTTGCCAAGTAAATGTTAAACTTGCAATGCAGTGTCTTTTAAAGTTCTGGAAACACACAAGTGTGTGTGCGTGTGTGTGTGTGTGCGTGTGTGTGTGTGTGTGTGTGTGTGTGTGCTGATGTGAATAAAACCAGGCTTGTAGAGAGACTGAATGGTTTCGGGGTAGTTTGTGCTCAGGGATAAAAGGATTTGTGTGGATTGTTTGTGTATGTCTAACTGTGTGTGAGAGGGAGGCACAGTAAACTAGGGGGATTATATGGAAGAAAAAGGGAAAATAACGGATCTATTGGAGTTTGTACTCCAATAAAGGTGCATTTTTACTTTTATAGGCTGTTTACTAGATTTATTACCATACCACAGCATACGTAGGCTCTAGACACATGTCTGCTAACCTGGTGACCGACTACAAGAAATGTCTTACAGCTGTGCCGTACCGCTTGCCAACGAGGGTTTCTTCACCAAGTGCTAAGCCATGTTTGCTTCAGGATCAAATATTTTTTTCATTCAGTGACATGCAATTCATAACTTATTTTTTCTGTTTGTTTTTTTTTGGTTAATATTCTGTCTCTACTACTACCATAAAAGTCAGAGATTCTTCATTTCTTTAAATAAGTGAGCAAACTAACAAATTTAGCAGGGGATCAAATAATTACTGTATTTTTCGGACCATAAGGCGCATTTAAGCGAAACAAAATCAGATGAGTCAAACTTTACTCAACTCATTCTTCTTGCTTCCTCCACTTCCGTACCATCGATTCATTAATGCTGAATTCTCTCACAGCTGCTCTATTCCCATGTTGTTGCAGTATAATCCGGTCGTTAAGTCTGACGTCACTAGCCGTGTCTGGGCCTAAACTCCGCTGCAGGTCCATATATCGAATGATCACTGTGGCATTACTGAGAGTTGAAAAACTGTCTAAAGTCTTTCATCTTTAATAAAATGATCAGCGTTCTGCTCTACCAGGTGTAACAATTGAGTTTAACATCCAGGCATCCATGAAAACGGAATTTATGACATTTAACGGAGTTAGAAGTTAGCAGGAAGTTAGCTCGCTAGCTTCCATCTAAATACAATATAGCATGTCCTGACTGCGGGGTTTTGGAAACAAATTCAAACGTACAGCTCTGCTATCACTTCCAACATAAATGAAGACAGAAAACTAAACAGCAGTGAACTAAACAGCAGCGTTTGTAGGGTTACTGAAGTTTGGTTAGCTGGTATATAATGATGTGCTACGTGACCGCTAGCGACACAGCTATGTTAGCATAATATAAACAAGCTAACTTTTTTTCCACTCGATAAAAGTTAACGTGAGGGTTCTCAGTGGTCAGGAACAAATGTAATCGCATGGCAGGATGCTGTAAACGGACCAAACTTCAGCCAGGAGAACAACTGAGATAATCCATCCACAATACGAGGTTAGTCATTAATATACTGCTGCATGGGCTGTGCTATAGTTACATCGTAAGGTTTTAAAAACTGAGCTTAAATAAATGATTAGCGGTAATAAAAGCCGAGGGAGGTCAACAGTGATCACTGACTGTTTTTAGGAGCTTTTTGAGATTAAATAGAAGAAAGTACAAAACATTAAACGTGTTAACAACACAAAAGCCATATTAAACGCAGACTACTTTAGGCCCGGAAGTAGGATTCGTCACGTCATCACTTAATGACCGGATAATGACTAACCTCGTATTGTGGATGGATTATCTCAGTTGTTCTCCTGACTGAAGTTTGGTCCGTTTACAGCATCCTGCCATGCAATTGCATTTGTCCCTAACCATCGGGAACCCTCACGTTAACTTTTATCGAGTGGAAAAAAGTTAGCGTTCATCCTCCAGCTTCACTGTGTTTATGCTATGCTAACATAGCTGTGTCGCTAGCGATCACATAGCACATCATTATATACCAGCTAGCCCAACTTCAGTAACCCTACAAACTAGGGGTGGGTTTTTATAATCGATTTATCGATTAAAATCGATTCTGGCTTGGATAACGTAAAATCGATTAATTAAAATCCTGAATCGATTTTTTAATATAAATTTATTTTGCCCGAAATGCCAGAATCTCTGGTGAAATCTCACAAAATTTCAACAACCACCAAACAGTTAAGACAGTAAATGAGAGCAGGAACAGGGATTCTGCACAAAGACGTAAACACACAGCCCGGACCCGCGGATCAGAATCAGTGAGATGTCGCCTTTCTCACCTGACAGCACGGACACGGTCGGGGCTGAAAGCCGAGAGCGCGCTGATTCTGATCTGTCGGCGGGTCCACGCTTTTGTTCACGCCCTTTTTGCGCTGATTCTAAAGCTGTTAGTTCGATCTCTCTCCACTCAATATTGGCCGAACCAGCAGCAAAACAAGATCCAAACTACACTTCACATAAACATCGTCATGAATTCCCTCTGACTTTTACTGTTTTGCTTCCACCACGATGCACAGCTCCCCCCCCCCCCCCCCCCCTCTCTGTACTTCAACAACAGTTTCCCGTCTAAAAATCTGTTTTCTGCATTATTCGCTTGCTATACGCACAAGTCTACCGTTGTTTACAGCGCTGTCGGCCGCTGTTGTTTTCCCTTTTACATTCTTACTTCCGAAAAGAAAACCGAATTTCTGCTGTTCAATACTGAACCAAATTAAACTTTTTAAAATTATGCAAAATGCAAAACGCTCAGCCGTGTCTCTAATAAAACCGCTGTAACGTCAGAGGTAATGTTCATATGTTGATTAATGGTTTTCTTTCGTTTTTGATGTACTGCAGAATACTTTTTTATAAAATCCCAGGCCAGGAAAACCACCTTCATGTTTTTCTGTGTTTTATCTTCAGCTACTTTGACACAAAGGCATCTACTGTGACGCTCACACCTTTGATAAAGTTTTGCGTGTGTCAGCTTCCTTTTTATTGATACAAAAATATGTAAATGTACTGATCTGAATTATAATATTTCTGACTGTCAAAATTTCCCAGATTCAAATTGAATTGAATCGAATCGAATTAAATTGAATCGTGGATCGAATCGATTCGGGACCTTGTGAATCAGAATTGAATCGATTCTAGAAATCAGTGACGATACCCAGCCCTACTACAAACGTCACTGCTGTTTAGTTTTCTGTCTTCATTTATGTTGGAAGTGATAGCAGAGCTGCACGTTTGAATTTTTCAGAAATCTCTCAGTCAGAACATGCTATATGTTCTGACTGACTACATGTTTAGGTGAAAGCTAGCGAGCTAACTTCCTGCTAACTTCTAACTCCGTTAAATGTAATAAATTCTGTTTTCATGGATGCCTGGATGTTAAACTTAATTGTTACACCTGGTAAAGCAGCAACGCTGATCATTTTATTAAAGATGAAAGAATTTAGACAGTTTGTAACTCTCAGTGATGTCGCAGTGTTCGTTTGACTTTGGGACCTGAAGGAGATGGAGTTTAGGACCCAGGTTACGCCGCGAGGCTCCTGACTACGGTAGCCGTAATGCTCTGACAATCCATCAAGCGGTGCGACTTCGTAGCTTACCAAAGTCGCACTAAAACATTTTTTGACAGATTTGTGAGCGCCGTGTACCACATAAAATCGGTTTGAGGTCAGTGAGCACAACCAGAATTCATACATAAGGCGCACCGGATTATAAGGCACACTGTCAATTTTTGAGAAAATTAAAGGATTTTAAGTGCGCCTTATAGTGTTGAAAATAAGGTATTTCCCCCTATGTAGGACACCTGGAGGGGATCTTTAAGAAGAAAACAGCAGTGCGTCTTAGCATGCAACTTAATTGTTTTGTTTACTCGTTTACTGCCTTCAGAGCGATAGAGTGTAGGTCATGCAAACTCTGAGAGGAAGTGTCCTTTTGCTTTCGTTGCTTTACGTTAACCTGGTTTATAAACGGCAGTGCTGCTGAAGTGCACTAACACTGTTTCATCATCACTAAGATGCGTCTCTTGTGTTGACGAATTCTAACCGCAAACATTTAGGCAATGAATTAAAACCTTCTGCAGCAGGCTTTCTCCCCATTTGTTTTAATCCCACAGCTAGAGGAAAAGTTATTTTTATTCTCTTGGAAGTATGGTTTTCTAATAGCCTTCTCCCCCCACTAAGCAGATTACTGTGTTCAGTGTTGTCAGATGCAAAGAAAGCATCTAACCTTCTTTTTAGCAGTCTTAAATAAATTAGATTTAACACCTATTTCACTCTTATTTTTCCTTTTGCTACTTGTGTGTGTGTTTTAGATAATGAAGACCTGCAGGTCACATAGCAGCATGTGGTCAGTGTTTATCCATGCTGGCATGTTGACAGTTTGACATTGGCGACACATTAATTGGTAACACCCCCCTGTCTTTTTCCTGTCTGTGATTGCAGACAGTTGCACCCGGTGATTGAGTGGATACCCAGGGATATGTTAATTTTGTCAGATCACCCGCGAGCGCTCTCAGATTTGCAAACGTCCCACATTGGCCCATGCCGAGCTTTTCTGTCCCTAATGGCAGCGGTTTATGCTGATATTCATGTTTCAGTCGGAGATAAAAAAGCTCCAAAATCTTGCCACATCTGAAGGAGAGTCTCACGTGTCTCCTCCCAGCCTCCAGAGGTCAAAGATGTCTCTGACAGCAAGTATGCCAGAGGTTTGCCACATGAGACCAGCTGATGTAATGTTAGGCACATTTTCAGTCACAGTGAGTGTTTTATTTGTTGATTTCTTATTTTCAGATTTTATATACACACATTAATCGGGATCAAGTTTAGCTGAACGGCTCATTTTCAAATGTCGGACCTTTCCAGATGGCAAACTAGCCATTAAAACGGAAGCAAAGCGTAAAACAAAAACACAGGATACGGCGAGCAAAAGAAGGATGAAGGGATGCAAACAACTTCTGTACACTTAAAATGTAACAACATGAAATCCTGTTAAATTCACAAGCTGACAAGTGCAGATTTGAGAGAGGACAGGGCAGTTGTAGAGCAGCACTTAAGGCATACATGAAACTTAATGGTAGCAGTTATTGTAGGGTAAGGTAGTCTTTCCTAAGGTCATTTTCCTCTTTAGGATGGGAGTCTCTGTTATTCTGGATTGTGTCAGTCCGTCTCTTTGTTTGAAGTATGAATGTGTTGAATGCGGGAAGTTTGAGTCCATTAAGATTTGAATATTTAAAGTTGTTTTTTTTTAATTCTCCAAATCCTAAAAAAGGTTCAATTTGACACGAAAAGATGCAGTTTGGCCGAGGTCTAACCTTTTTAAGTTTCAGTTCTGCTTTTCTTCTTAGTAATTTTTCCACATGCCTTCGCCTCTCTCACCCATCATGTCTGTCACATGATTAAAACTCAGTTTGACTCTAGTCCATTAGTGTTCATTATCCCCGCTCTCTAGCAGTGCCTGTTTGGTTAGAACCACACTGATTTATACACACGCAAACTGTGAGAGGTCTTTTAATATACTAGACTCGTATCCTCGTTGACCCTGGTACCTCTGTGTTGGACAAAGATGCAGCTTTTACAGATTCACAGATTTTAAATTAAACAATCAAAACAGGATTCAAGTGCAGACTTTCAGCTTTAATTCAAGAGGTTTCACGTTTTTTGTTCACTGATTTTGAACTAAAGGCATTTTTTATGCATTGTGCCTCATTACAAGTGACTCAAAATTGGTAAGCAGTTGACTGACAAGCAGTTTCATGGCCAGGTGAGAGACACCCACAAATAAGCAGCAACTGAAGGTGGCTGCTGGAAAGGTCTAGCACAGCATCTCAAGGAAGCAAACAGCATTTGGTGATGTCCACGGGTTCTAGACATCAGGCAGTTTTCACTGATATATACTAACTATATAGTCTATGAGATTTAAAATTCCTAGTTCATCCATTTAATTTTCCCCACTAGGGGGAGCTAGGTTAATTGGAAACTCTAATCTCTAAATTGCCCATAGGTGTGAATGTGAGTGCGAATAGTTGTCTCTATGTGTTAGCCCTGCGACAGACTGGCGACCAGTCCAAAGCCATGTCCACGCTATTGGAGATTATGTGTCGGAATTTCAGGAGCAGGACCACGCCTCCAAACACGCTCCTTCCAGTTGTCATCTATATAGGTTCCCTCAGTTCTGCAAGATGTTCATTCTCGTTTACGTGCCCCACCCTCCCTCCCTCCCTGTTCTCAATTCTTTAACTTCTTCATTTCTATTTAGTGCATGGGGATCTGCCAGGGAGCCGTCGCCAGTCCCCTTCGAGGCCTTCCCCAAACCGCAGCTCAATTCATGTCAAAGCCATTCACCTTTACCTGCTAAAATGCTGTCAAACCTAAAATGAGGACGTGGGCCCAGCTAGTGAAATACGTTTTCGTTTGAAAGCGCATCTTTTTCTCTCTGTTTCGGCCTTCCGTCCACACTGAGACGGCGTTTTTGGTCAAGGAAAACCGAGCTTTCTGAAAACGCTCTCCAAAGCGGATACATTTGAAAACGCCGTTTTCGCATCTCAGTGTGGACTGCGTAACCGCAGGCTTTCGGAAACAATGACGCATTTTAGTCCTATGATGCAGTCATGTTACTAATTAAACTAATATGGCGGAGGGCATTATACTGCAGTTGTTTTGTTTGCTCTCAATTTTGACAGCCCTATTAAAGATTAATATCAGTTTATACATGCTCCAGACAGCTTTTCTTCAAATTCTTTAATTCTCGCTCACTTTTGCAACTTTGTACTTTTGTGTTACTTGCAGCAACAACTTTGTCCATTTAAAAAACTCATTTTGCCGCGACGTTTTAAAGAGCCGGAAAGTAAATAAACAGCAGACAGAAATAACGCAGGTCGAATTGTCTGACGTTTCACGCATGCGCAAAACAGGAACATAAGCATTTTCAGTCGTTTCAGTGTGGATGAACAACTGTTTGGAAACATTTGAAAACGACAGTGTGGACGCGGAGCGTTTTTAGACGAAAACCCTGTTTTCAGATTTATCCGCATTAGTGTAGACCAGAGGTGGGCAACTCCAGGCCTCGAGGGCCGGTGTCCTGCAGGTTTAAGATTTGTCCTTGATCCAACACAGCTGATTCAAATGGCTAAATTACTTCCTCAACATGTCTTATAGTTCTCCAGAGGCCTGGTAATAAACTAATCACTTGATTCAGGTGTGATAGCCAGGGTGAGATCTGAAACCTGGGCCGTTTCTCAATTCTCAAGTACGCGAGTACGTACTCGCCGAGAACGCGAGCACGTACTGGCCGAGAACGCACGGGAGTACGGACTCGCGGAGAACGCGAGCACGGACTCGCGATTTGTACAATTGGAACGCCAGCGTATGTGATGATGTCACAGGTCCGGAGTTTTTACTGCCGTCCCCTCTTAATTTAACTGTGAGTAACATGTTATGAAGCTTAACTTTAATCACAGCCAAACCGGTTTACTCAGGAACAAATAAAACACTGAAATAAACCAAACATTAACATTTAGATGTGATCTAAGTGACTTATATATCATTGTTAACCTCAGTAGTGAAACCTCTATTAATAAAAATAGTGTACAAAATACGTGTACATACCTTAATAAAAACAAGCAGGTGAGATGTTAGAACGCTTCTATTTTTATTTTAGTGGACACTCAATACTATAGACAGCTGCTGGGGTTTCTTTAACCTGAGTAGTGAGAAGATCGCGAGCGGGGGGGGGGTGAAAACGATGTGCCGGGAGTCCGCTGTTGAGTTTTGGACGAAATGCATTCTGGGATATTTAGCTGTACCAAGTCCACACAAGTCACCACCGATGCATGCTCGATAAAACGGGCGGAGCGAGAACACATCCGGGACTTTTTCGCGTTCTCGGCTTGATGCGTACTTCGAATTGGAACAGTACTTGGTCTCCGACTGATGACGTATCACGAGTACACGAGAACGCAAGTACGCACAAGTACGCATATTGAGAAACGGGGCTGAAGGACACCGGCCCTCGAGGTCTGGAGTTGGACACCCCTGGTGTAGACATAGCCTAAGGTGTTCTCCGCCTCTCACCCTAAGACAGCTGGGATAGGCTCCAAGCCCCCCCGCGACCCTGAAAAGGATAAGCGGCAGAGAATGGATGGATGGATCCATTTAATTTTGAGCCTCAGAAATGAAGGACTGTTTATAAAGATGTAATTCCTAACACTTTGTAAATCCTTTAAATCAAAGATCAATGTCTGCACTTCAGTCACACTGATTATTTGATTTATTTGCTTTAAACTTCCCTGTGGGGTGTGCAGAGATCGTGCATCAAGGAATAACAAGGTGTACTTCACACAAACTGATTTGGTTTACTGTATATAGAACCAGACGTATATGATCTTCAGCACATTCCATTATAAATTACTTTAATCTTACAGATAAAGATGAAAAACTCAAATTAACATTATTCTTAAAAGACTGCATTAATCAGCGGTGTAGCGGCTTAGCTCCAGAGATGCTAATCTCAACCAGTCTCATAATCGTTCCTTTGGGAATGATTTTGCAAAGTGCGTATCGTATAATACGCTTCCTTTAAACAGGCACCCAGAAACAGGACTCAGGTGAGATCAAGATATATCATGGCTGTCAGGTATTTTTAGAGTTCCTGTGTCTCCTAATGGCCACGGTGGATTACTTTGATCCATTCTGTAAACTCAGACACTTGAACTTTGGGATAGCTTAATCAGTGCTATCTTGGCCCTTACTACCTTAGGGAGTAAAACTGGGTTGTCTCTGAAAGTCCTTCTATGCAGGAAGTGTATTATCTCAGTGTAGCCAAGAGAGAACCTTTCTGCCTCCTGTAGTTCTTTACTTGATGGAAACATCATAACTTTGCAGTATGTAGGACAGATTTCATATAGAAAAACATTCCAGGGTCCACACACAGGTCCGCAGTCATACATGCAGAAAAACACACTCGTATAGAGGGATATTGTATATAGAGACATGCAAAAACACACTGAAAGTACACATAGATTAATGGTAGGGAGGAAAAAAATATAGATTTGGAACTTCATAGAGAAGGTAATGAGGAGCACATTCCAGTGGAGTGCAGTGAAAACACACCTGCACACACACACGCAAACACACACCAGTACCAGCTTACTTTTAATTGGTATGACAAATGGCTGACTGAAGTAACATTTCACAACATGTGGCCTAGAATTCAGCGAGTTTATTTTAACCATTTTTTCCTCTATATGCGGCAACTTCTAATTGAATACCCATGCATGTACTTTCCTTCTTTCTTCCTCCACCACATTCAGGGTAAGAGTATCACTGACTCGTGATGGCTTGACAAATGGAGTGGCTCGATTGCATTCAAGTGTGACACGTGACTTTCTTTTAGCTCGGTGGATATGTCCTTAGTGTTCCAAGTTTATTCAATACTTCATTTATTTTCCTGTGGAAATATTGTGCGTCTTATACTGTAAACTTGGGCAATAGTCACATGAATTACCCAGACAAGATCAACAATGGTACTTCTGAGAACTTCACACATTAATCAGTGATGTCCTTATTTTGGTTTCTGTAAGGCCTGATTTATATTTCTGTGGGAACTTTTTGTAGAGGTATAACATACCCTATGCAAGTGGCTGATGGTGTTGCTGGCATTTATGCATGATGTGTTGATTACCATGTGGTTGTGTACTGTTTTTGTTTTTTTTATATATACAATGCCAGCTAATAGAAAGAAATAAAAAGCTGGAATGTTTTTCCTGCTCATGTCTGCTCAGATAGTTTCAGCTAGCTCCCTCCAGGAATTTGCTGACACTTATGAGTGCTGGTATTGATGCTATTATTTGTTTTATTTAAAATAATGATAACCATTCTGTTCCTGGTCAAGTAAAAAAAACTGTTGTGAAATGTAGTGAAATGCACAGCAGGAATCAATGGTACTGACCATGCTAGAAGTTGAGAGCTGTTCATAAGGACAAAATAACCACATGGGTTCAAATGAACAATCATAAAACTGCACAGCTACAGTAGAACAGGTAAATCGACATGTTCGAAGACGTGGACATAAAAAACACTAATTGCATTGTTCCTAAAGTCAAAATGATGAGGCTGATGTATAAGAGAATAGCGAGTGGCTAAAAGAGATCAGGATAAAAAATTATGATAATAATAATAATAAAAAATACTGACATTAATTAGCCATCAGTGCTTAAGAGGGAGCTTAATGTTTAATCGTGACAGAGGTCCCACTCTTTAAGTCTGAGGTCATTAACCATTTCCGGGTCCAAACTCCGCTTCAGGTCCCAAAGTCAAAGGAACACTGCAGCATCACTGAGAGTTACAAACTGTCTAAATTCTTTCATCTTTAATAAAATGATCAGCGTTGCTGCTTTACCAGGTGTAACAATTAAGTTTAACATCCAGGCATCCATGAAAACAGAATTTATCACATTTAACAGAGTTAGAAGTTAGCAGGAAGTTAGCTCGCTAGTTTCCACCTAAACATGATATAGCATGTTCTGACTGAGAGATTTCTGAAAAATTCAAACGTACAGCTCTGCTATCACTCTGCTGTTATCAAGTTGGGCTAGCTGGTATATAATGATCTGCTCCGTGATCACTAACGACACAGCTATGTTAGCATAGCATTAACACAGTGAAGCTGGAGGATGAACGCTAACTTTTTTCCACTCGATAAAAGTTAACGTGAGGGTTCCTGATGGTTAGGGACAAATGCAATCGCATGGCAGGATGCTGTAAACGGACCAAACTTCAGTCAGGAGAACAACTGAGATAATCCATCCACAATATGAGGTTAGTCATTAATATACTGCTGCATGGGCTGGGCTGTAGTTACAAAGTAAGGGTTTAAAAACTGAGCTTTAAAATGAACAGTGCTAATAAAAACCGAGAGAGGCCGACAGTCATCGCTGACTGTTTTTAGGGGCTTGTTCAGATTAAATAGAAGAAGATACAAAACATTAAAACATGTTAAAAACACAACAGCCTTAATAAACACAGAGTAGTTTGGACCCGGAAGCAGGGTTCATCACATCATCACTTAACAACCGGATTTGTTTTGTTTTAACCTCTCACATCTTTGTTCGTCTCTCTCTCTTTTCTTGAATGTCTTTCTACATCTTCTTGCCTTGCTTGAGTTCCCATTAGTTCAGTGACTGCATGTCATCTCACTCTCTTTGTTTCTGCTCTCATATGTAACCTTTCAGGTTAGTTCAGCAGGCACCAAACTCTGAGCCAATGAGACTGACATTTGAAGGTCAGCCGTACGAAGCTGCACATCCAACTACTTAGAGAGCGTACAGAACTGAACGCAAACACAGTCACATACGCGCACAGGAAACACGTCGGCGTGTGTCTCAGTAATGGACTTGATCAAATCAAACACAGAGATGAAATCCAGGGGGAACAAAGCTTTCTGACCAGATTATTGACTTTTAATCCTTTCCGCTCTCTTTTGAAAATTGCTTTTTATACACAGACGTCGGAGGACACGTTTTAAATCAGTCCATCCTGGGCACTAAGTTAATGAAGTAAGCGGCTGTGATCAACAATCAGCCATAAACCACAACTTGTGAACAAGACGTATTGCTTTCGGAACAAATGCCATACATTTCTATGGCTTCAGAAAACCTTTGAAAAGTCCAAAGTAAATCTGAACATAAAGAACCACAACGAGCTCAGGCAGTTCTTTCCTCAAAGACAAAATTGGACTGCTTTGTATTAATTAACAACATAATAACAGACTAAAATTGCTCCTCCTTCTGTGTGTAACCATTTTTTTTTCCATACAATGCAAAGATAAATACACAAGCTTTGGGTTGTGTATTTTGTAATCTGCTGTCAGACATCATTGAAAGCCCTCAGAATCACTAAATCTGTCACTCAGTGTTGTCTCAAGGTTGCCGACAAAGTGGCACAACGACAAAAGAATGGCAGAATGGGAGTTTTGAAGGTGGCGCGCCTTGTTTCACAACATACAGCAGTGTCACTTTACTTTCTCTGTTACGCTGTTTTTCTCGCCATGTCCCGTCATTTTCCATCAACACGTCGCGCTGTTCTGAATGTTCTCGATCCAATGGCGCTAAACAAGTTAGAGTCATAAGGAAGTGTTTGTGTGTGTTTGTGTACCCATAACTCAAAGATGATCATACTAAAAGCTGCCATTTTTAGCACTCTGCTTTGATAGCTTGAGTGCTATGCTTTGAGTAGAGCTCTAATTCCAGGTTGTAGAGACTTCCTGCAACCAGAAAATGGATGAGAAAAAATCGAAATCATTGATTGTTTTTAAGGCTTAGCTGAATCTGACTGCTGACTACAGATGGGAATGATAGACAGACTTACTATATAATAATATCATGATATATTACCTCCAGTATCATGTACAGATTCTTGCAATATTTTATGCAATGCAAGACATCTGCAAAGAAGGAAAAACATATGTGTTAGTGTTTATGATTATAATTAAAATATAACAGTGCTATTGGTCAGTTAATGACCCTGATGAGGATAAGTGAAGAGAACGGACGGATGAATTTGCCTTTGCTGAGGGAAGTTCCCTCCTGCTGAGAACTGAATGAGACTGATTCCTACTTTAAATGCCTGCGTATTAGAAATCAGAGCTTGCTAAGCTGGTTAGCTTAACATATCGCCAAGACTGGTAACAGCTGCTCTGGCTCAGTCCAAATGTCACAACATTTACATGAGAGAGCCGTTAAAGGTTATCATGCTATAGCTCATTTGTTTAACGCGCAATTAGAAAGAAAGAAAATCCGTGGCGAGCTTCGGTGATGCAAAGACTCCAGAAAGTAAAACGAGAGTCCAAATCTAAACGTCGTTTTAACGAGCAGATATTAACGTGCGATTTCTTCCACGTATCCTCGTGAGATGACGCCTGCGCGCATTTGTCCAGTCGGACACTGATCCAGAACGTTTTTGGTGTGCGCCCCATGTGTTTACTCTGCCTCGCGAACGGGGATAATTAAATCCTTTCTCTCTTATTTTCCTCTCCTCTCTGTTTATTCCTTGCGACACTCCTCCTCCGCTCCTGTCTGTTCGTGTTATGCACATTGCTCCTTTTTCTTCTCACCCCAGTACTTTCTCGCGGTCCACTCCCTCCTTATTCCTCGGCTGTTTATGTGTCACAGGCAGCAGAGTGGCGTCTGCGTTGTAGTCATCACTAATTCAAAGCAAACAGCGTGCCTTTATTTTCCTCACTGATGTATTATGCATCCATTATTCCGCTAAGATATTTCTAATAAGCACACATCACACGCACACGAAGAGTTTTCTTGTATTATTCTGTGCAAAATCCTCTAAACTAGACTTTAGATGATGGTGCAAAACAATCCACTGCACAAGCACATCAACAAGAATTTCTCCAGAGATATAATCTTTTGTCTCTTCTTCCACTTCTTTTGCTCTTAAACCTCACTTGGTCCACTAGATTTTGGGAAAGTGATTACCGCTCTCAACCATATTACCTGCTGTTACTTTGCGGTGGCCCTAAGAGGGCATTTCATGTAATCTCTCCACTTTTCACCCTATTTCCCCCCTTCCAGGCCCTCCAGCAACAATGGTCTCCCTTCACTCCACCGCTTTTCTCTACAATCCATCAGCGCAATACATCTCCTCGATCTGTTCATCGACTTCATGTCGTGCATGCTGCCTAATAACAGTTATCTTAATTGAAATCAATGGAGGGATATAGAATCGACTGTTGCCGAGGGGGAGCTGGGTGGAGGTGGCTCCCTGCTCCTCTGCCGCTGCTCCCTTCACGCTCGTCCGTCTGAGAGAGATAAATGGCCCTCATAAAAACAAAATCAAATCAAATAATTGTAATTTTAATCGATGGAAATGTTGTTTGCTTTACAAACAGCAGTCCTGCCTGGTTTGAAGCTTGTTTGTGCTTCTTTTTTCTTTCTGTCAGCTCTTCTGTTGTCTTTGGTAGTTGACAGAAGAGACAGACAGGAAAGATGGGAGGGAGGCGTGATGACATGTGACAAAGGTTGCATGCCAGATTGGCGGGTACACAGTATGCGCCTGAGTCATCTGAGCCGCCACGACACCATCAAACCCCGCGGTTTATGGCACTTGCTCCAGCTCCAAGAAGAATTATTCAAATGGCTCTGCAGGGTAGATGCTCCTATGTGGCATCGCTCTTATTACAGCCACCAGTAGCAGTTCTGATGCATTAAATAGCATTTAAGTTTTCATACCTCACAGATGTATACAGTACATTCAGTATCAGAGGCCTGTCCTTCGCTCTCAGTTCATATGAACTTCAGCACCATCCTCATAAACATAATTATGATTGTGCTGATGCCAGACTTAGTTTATGTGATAATTTTATGTTAAGGTTTTTGCTCTTTTAAAAAAGTCAGAGCATACACATTTAAATACCATCTTAAACTGAGTCTAGCCTCTTCTCCTGAACCTTTGCTAACTGCAGTGTTTCTCAGGGACTCTTGATTCAGTTCTGTTGGCCAACATTCAACTTTTCAGCAGGAGCACTAAGATGCGACGTCAGCCGGTGGGAAATTAGAGTAGCTATAATGAATATAGAATTAAATTCTCAAATTTTAACATCCAAGGTTGTGTGTAGGACGCTGCAGAGCCAATAGAGAGCCACAGTCACTGTTGCACTATAGAAGGTATTAATGACTGCACGGTAGCGGTGCCCTGGCAGCAGGCTGGAAGCATCTGGAATGCAGACAGAGTGCTAATTACAGAGAGGAATGGAGAACTAAGCAGAGGAACCAGGCTTACCTTCTCTTTTTGTCAGAGACAGAATGGAGCCTGATCCACACATGTGAAATGAAGGTTAGTCCCACTCTGTTTGCTATGACACTGGGTTGATTTTCTTTTTTTAGGGACCCAGAGTCACACTGAACAAGCTGCAGAAGCAAAAGAGAAATATATATTCTGAAGCCAGGTCTAACCTGGATGCTTTTATGAACTCCACTTTTTACAAATTGATTAGCAATGATTTGTAAATCTCATCATGTTTTATTGACAGTAGAACACAGAAAACAATCAAATGTTTAAACTGAGAAAATTTACAGTTTTAAGAAAAAACAATAAGGTCATTTTAAATTTGATGGCAGCGACACGTCTCACAAACGTTGGAAAGAGGGCGAGGAAAGGCTGGAAAAGTAAGTGGTATTAAAACGAAACAGCTGGAGGTATGTTTTGCATCTAATTAGCTTAACTGGTAACCTAATTAGATGGAAAATGTAACCTAATTAGGTTAATTAGCAACAGGTGAGTATAGAAAGAGGATCTTAGCGAGAAAAAGCTGTGGAAAAATTTCAGAATAATGTTCCTCTACGCAGAATTCTGAAGACTTTGAAGATCTCGTTATCTGCAGTATGTAATGCCATTAAAAGTTCGAGAATCTGGGGAAATTTCAAGAGATGAGGCCAACAATCAGTAGTGGATACCTGTGGTCTTTGGGCCCTCAGCTGGCATTGCATTAAGAGCAGGAATGACTCGGTTGTTAAAATCACTGCATGGGATGAGCAACGCTTCCAGGAATTATTGTCTGTGAGCACAGTTCATCACAAATGCAGGTTAAAGCTCTATCATGCAAAGAAGAAGCCGAATCTGAACATGATCCGGAAACACCACCATCTTCTCTCTCTGAGGCAAAGTGGAAAACGGTTGTGTGGTCCGACGAATCGGCATTTGAAAAGTGAAAAGTACATACAGGTTTTAGAGCAACAAATTCTCCCGTTCTGGTGGAAGGCCTTGCACATTTCTGCAAGATAATGCTAAACCACACGCTGCATCTATTACAACAGCATGGCTTCACAGTAGACGAGTCCAGACCTTTCACCAGTTTGGCAGAATGAAGAAGAGGTGGGACTGCTGAGCATCAAAAATCCTACATTAGAGAAGAACATTCCTCTCCCAGAAGTCCGGCAACTTCTCTCCTCCGTTCCCAGATGTTTACTTTTTTGATTATCAAATTCAAAATCTGCTATTATTTTATGTAAAATAGTATCATGTCAAAGTTTAAACGTTTGATATGTTTTCTATGTTCTCTATGTTCTATTGTGAATACAATAGAATTCGGGTTACATTAAATGAGGGACTTTGATTTATTTCTTAGACTATGATGTTACTCAGAACTGCTCCAAAAATGTACTACTATCCTAAAAAGGTTACTGTTACATTACACTGCAGTGGGCTTACAAAGATTACAGCCTATCAATGTGTAAGGCTACAATTTAACAATGCAAAACTGATATAATTCCTATGTTTCTTTGCTGATGATAGCAGGTTTTTACAAGTGAGAAGAGCACATGGAACAGAAAGAATAAATACTGTGGACAATCATCTGTTGGATGAACTTCTTGAACTTTTTAACATTTAGTGTTGCAATTTGTTTAGATAGACTTGGCCTGTGTGTGTGTGTGTGTGCGCGTGCCTCTTTGCATAAACAACTTATTTGTATGCTTCATTTTACAAGCTTGATACATGCAAAGAGCACAGCTGACAGCTGTTGCTAAAGGGCCAGTGTCCTGTTTACTTAATGAATGAAATAATAGATTCCACTGGTTTACTAGAAACCTCGCTACCGCATACAAAAGAGATTAGGTTAGATTAGATGCGTGTTACGTGACAGCCGTCTGCTGTTATCATATTGCATCAAACTGCAGCTGCAATTTCATTAACTCTTCCACACAGACACACACCCACACACATGCACATTGAAAATGTGGGTATTAATATATGAAAATCACCCCTCATGCATTCCCCCTTTAGCGTCTCTTGCCCAGTTTAAAACCATTGTGGACAGATTTGAAAAGTAAGGCTGCAGAGGAAGTACCTCAAACCTGCATTCTTTCTGCTGGCCAGCAGGGGGCGGCGACTCTGGTTTGAGAATAGAAGCCGGTGGTACAGAAGTCCCTCGTCTCCCTCAATCTATTATCTTATTAAACACTTGTTTCAAGTCCTGCTGAATGCAACATCATGTTCATTTTATATATTATGATCCCCATTAGTATCACGTACATATACTTGGCACAATGGCTGCTTATATATAAAGTCAGGAATCTCTCTCCCAAGATGTTTTTTCAGTGTTGAGTTAATGGTCCACATAACTGTTAGAGCACTTTCTGTCTTTCATATTTATTCATCCTGATAACACAACTATAGAAATTTTCCAGATGGCACAAAACTTAAAAAGCGTATCATTGGAGAAATGACATCTCCACTTAGACGACCTCAGATTGGCATTCATGCGCACGTTCGCTCATTCCAGTCGTTCCAAATGAAGAAGTGTTAACAAAACCGAGCTGATCAACAGTAGCTGTCATTTCTCAGGATTCAGGTACTGGAAAAGTGGAATTATTGGGTCCTGGATCTTTGCATACATATGCCCGGAGCATGTTTGTCTTTCCATCTCTATGTATTTTGCCAGCATATTTGAACACATTGTGCACAGTGCTTGTGTGTGTGTGTGTGTGTGTGTGTGTACGCATGTTGAAGTGGTAATGAGGCATGAAATCAGACATGGCTGGTCCTGAGCAGTTATGAATGGAGGCTTGGTTTTGTCACACAGGGGCTACACTGTAGACTGTTCAAACACTAACCACTCTGTCCCTTTGCTATGTGTCCCCCAGCGTAATGATATATAATGTGGATGAGGGGGGTCCTTCTCCAGAACATAAACACAGAGGCCCACCCTCCTCCCTCCCCCTCTTGCCGTGGCTCTTTCCCGTCTCTCAGCATTGACAGGTGCGGTGAAGTGTGACCACCGAGGAGGAGCGGCGACTGGGGGAGGGGGAGGGGAATAGTGGTTTGCACACTGGTTATGGTTACCCTGGTGACCTTCTGGCCCCTGTGGAAATAATTACTCAACACCATCATTAGGTGTGGCCTTGTGATGCAAGAACAGACTTGAGTCTGCCAGTGGTGAGACTGCCCACTGGACGGTTGCCTTTTTTACCCAGCCATTGCTGGGTTTCTATGGTAACGAAAGCTAAACCGCTGGGTTTAGCATATATGTGTGTGGTCTTAAGCTAAGGAGCTATATGGATGGATGCAAGCAGGTTAGCAGATGTAGTTTCTCTCAACTTTGAGGCTCCAAGTTTTGACCCTCTGTGGCTACTGTAGTACTCAAGAAATGCAAAAGTGCTCGGATCGTTTAGTTTCTTCTTTTAAAATAAAATTAATAAAAATCTGAGTTCAGCACAAGTGCTAATACATTAAAGGTATACTTACTTGTTAGGGGTTTACATATGTGGAAGCTAAAGTCCAAAGTGGTCCCGGAGATTATTATAATATATTGTGACAAACTAAATTCATTTTACCTGATTTGCTTGCTTCCACTTAGCTTAACCTACCTCCCATCCGTCCATCCGTCTGTCTTATTCCTTCCTTCCTTCCTCCGAGCCGTCGTTGCAGCAGTCTAAGAAGAGCTGCCCAGACTTTATTCTCCCCAACACCTCCTCCAGCTCTTCTGGGAGGATATGACACATTCCCAAGCCAGCTGAGAAACAGGATCTTATTCTTTCAGATACTTCCCATCTTGTCCTTGTGTATTTTATTATTTATTGTAGTACAATAAGAAAAAATGTCAATGAGAGCCCCTCAAAACACAGTTGTTTCTGGGGAAGCTTAGGTTGCTGAGCCCCTGTCTCCATGCCAAATGATCTGAATCTCTGTTATAAATCTACAAAGCTTCAGCTTGATCAGTGAGCAGTGTTGTCCACAAATCATGTTCAGTGGTATTTCTTTACATTGAAAGGAGGAGTCAGATTTCAACACAATAAAACATGACGATGACTCAAATGAAATTTAGTAAGTAACCAGATGTTTCTTTTATTTAATAGCATTATTACAATCAAGTAACTTTACTGAGTCGAATTACTGTGCTGATTATGGTAGGTTCTCACGTGTTCTTGTTATAGTCATTCATTAATTATTCTTTGATGATGAATGAATTGCTAAAAACCGAAGAGAGGATGCTTCACTGTTTGAGCTGCAGATCCAAAATAATCTCTGCCAAATCCTAACAATCCTCCACATTACACTGTGGAGGTTTTTTCTTTTTTTGCAGTCCCTTGGCTGCTAGAGCTGGAGTACTATTTTCTGTCTGCTGCATCCACCCAATCATCTAAATCTGTCTGTGTGTGTTAGTGCTTTGCAAATCCATTTGAGTCTATTCCATCTGCACCGTTAATATTTATGTTGCACTGTTCACCAGCATTTCACCTTTAATTCAGTTTGATCTGATATGATTCATTTCATTTCAATTTGATATAGTTTTGTATATATCAAATTAATATGTAGCTACATGGCTCCAAACCATAAGCTGTTGCCTCAAGTTGCTATGCAGCTATTAATTTGATATATACAAAAATAGTACAGTCTTACAATAATACAGAGAAAACCTGAAGAAACCCCCCCCCCCCCCCCCCCCCCCTTTTAACAAGCACTTGGCGAAAGTCGGGAGGAAAAACTCCCTTTTAACAGGAAGAAACCTCCAGAAGAAACAGGCTCAGGGAGGGGCGGGGCCATCTGCTGTGACCAGCTGGAGGTGAGGGAGGAACACAGGACTAAAGACACACTGTGGAAGAGAGACAGAGATTTATAATAACTAATGATTAAGTGCAGAGTGGTGTATAAACCCGATCCAGCCCTGACTAATAAGCAATTCAAAAAGTAGACGTCTGTCTCCTGAATCCAAACTGGGAGCTGGTTCAACAGATGAGGACCTGAAAGCTGAAGGCTCTGCCTCCCATCCTACTTTTAAATATCCTAGAAACCACATATAAGCCTGCAGTCCAGCAGCAAAGTGCTCTACTGGGATGATACGGTATTGTGAGGCCTTTAAGGTAAGGCGGGACCTGATGATTTAGGAGCCAATGAGGAGCAGCCAAAAGCTTGCTTGTGTTGATGGATGATGTCATTCCAGAAAAAACTTGATAAACATCAACAAATAAGATTCTGGTCAGCAGCGCTGTCAGTCAAGAAGAAAATGAATCAGCAGTTTTGCTGGTACAATCCAGAAAGCTAATTGAAGATTAATTTGACGTAATCCAAATGCAGACTCACATCCTGCGACGTTATTCATTTTCTTGACAAAAGCTACACAGACACACACATGCACAAACATAATTTCCTGTCTCCCCTCAATAGCAATCTTCTGACTCTTGGGTCATGAGAGGAAATTGAACTGGCTCTTGGTAGGTTGGCCCTCGTTCCTCGCGTCCAAACAAAGTAACCTTTTGGCTTTTTTCAAAGCAAGAAAATGATTGACTTGACATCCTGCTGGTGGAATTTAAAGTCAAATTCTGAACACATTTAAGAGAATTAATGATCCAGATGCTTGTATGTAAGTGCAGCCGCTTAAATAAGTTGGAATTATTTGCATGGTACACATAAGAAAGGACCGCTGACATTTACCAAATTACGACGGCTGATCCTCTGCATGTTTCCAAACTATAAGAGTAACAGAGAATATCTGCAAAGGTTCAACTGGCTTGCATTACAATACAGCGCGTAGGTTGATGCACCACTAAAAATATTACTGTCATCTTACATGTGCATTATTAATAAAGCCATAGAACTATTTTATATTTTGCAAACTTGAGCCATAGAAACACTTTAAACAGTCCTGTATTAGGACGCTCGATGGCACATTGGCCTTCTTGATCTGTTCTGGGTTCCTTAAATTAGCAGTGACTAAAAATGCCAGAAAACACTGAATTCTTTGTGTGGTTTTGTTAGTTTGAACGACTCCTACTAAGTAGCATATTGCTCATGTTATTGGAGCACCTCTCTGGCTACATTCCCCCTTGGGGGGAATCCAGACTCCACTTTTACAACTACTGGCCTAGAAAAGTCACACCGGGTCCAAAATTAATTATAACACTGGAAGTCAGCTCGCAGTCGGGGCTGTCCGTGTCTGCGTGTGTAGCAGCAATTGTGCAATGCCATGCTTTTGCATGTGTGTTTAAGGTTGACCTGTCTGCCAGCACCTTGTGTTTGTAAGTGTGTGTGCGGCCTAAACAGCCTCCCTGTAGCTGTGTGCTACTCTGTCTGCTCGCAGCTGGTGAATGGGGCCTTGGCCATGAGACCCAGCCGGCGCTCACCATCTGCCAGTGTCCTTGCGCAGCGCTCCTTGTGAGGAGTCCAGGCAGAGTGTCGAGCACAAACAACAGACGGCCAGAGAAACACGGTAGCAGGCGCGCGCAGATCACATACCGGCATGCACTAGTACTTCTAAACACGTTCATCTCGCCGTCACCTCCTGTTCATCGACATGCGGCGACTGTTGAGAGGCATGGGACGGAGCCGGTGACTGAACAGCCTCGATAGCCTAATGACAGATTAAAATGGAGAACAACAGCGAGGATGATGATGGTGAGGGTGGTAATCGCACCATCCGTTTCAAAGACAAACTCACTTTCTCCTGAAGTTTAGAAGCTTATGATACTATGAGGCTGGCTTCATGTCAGAAGAAGAAAAACACTCATCCTAACTTTGGAACTTACGGAGACTGCATCTGAAATGCAGGTGACACATTTAGCACAGCGACCTGATGTAACGGAAAACAAAGATGTTCCTCCTCTGCTCATTGTTGAATAGCTGGAAATGTTAGTGGCTTTGTAGCGCTTCAAGTAAATGGCGAGGGGAGAAAACAATCCACTTCCTGCCACTGGGGAAACAAAAAGAGACGAGCTTTTAATTACAGACTTGTTTACTGTTGTCATTTTTATCACCTAAATATGTCCCCGGGGGGTTGTCCGCCTCTCTCTGTGGCTCTCGCGCTGACTTAATCTGTCATTACAGACCACTCAACAAGGCTGGGCACTGCAACTGGGCCGGCAGCAGACAGCACGCACACACACACACATAAACACACAGACACATGACTCGGGTCGTGTTATTCAGTCTAGGTTGGTACAGACATGTTTCTGCTCGAAAAAAGTGACAAATATGCAGTTAGATCTGGTGAGCATTGAAGATGGCAGGCTGGAGGACCATCTGCACTGGTGCCCATATTCCTTATGCTCCGTCACCACTCTGGAAAAGTTTCTGTCTCTGTCTTGAGCACCAGAAAAACTGCCAACCACCTGCAGTAGCAATGACTCATGGATGTATTTTTGATATGACAGACTTGTTTATGAAGACATGCTCCATGTAAATGCATTCAGTCTTTAAATGTGTTTATATTAAGGTCACAAATGATAGCATGTAAATGTTGGCACCCAAATGGCTGTGTGCACTCAAGACTGATTCAGTTTAGCACTGATTGGATTTGTCAGGTGTGTAAAGTAGAACTCATAATACACATTTAGTTTTCTTTACATAGCACCAGGCTACTCTTTTTTTTTTTCCATCCCAGGAAACCCTCAGTCCAATTTAATGCCTTCTATTACATTCGTTGACTTTATGTTCGTGGCGGCTGCTGGATTTTGCTTTTTTAGCCTTTCAGATGCCTGTCCACATTCACATAATCAAATCACCACCCCTGGAGGTAGATACAGCAGTGAGGCCATTTTCAGCCTGCTGTCCTTATTTCCTTTGCTCCCTGATGTCCTGGAGGCAGGTGATAGGCAGAGAGAGAGTATCAGGCTGGAGGAACTGATGGAATTATGTTCAGGTTTGTACAATCAACGTGCTCATTTTTGGCACTTCTAAATTTATACTCTGGAAGCAATTTGAGTCCCACAGCAAGAGTTTTCGTAGCGATCAGAAATGTTCTGGAGTGACAAAACATGTTCTTGGTCCCTGTTGATCTGCACTGTTCTTTCTTTTGTGGTTGCACCTCTTCCTCCCATTGAAGTGGAACAAACCGACCACTAAGAGGGCGCGATTTGTATCGTTTAAGCCGAGTAGGCAGCGCCACCGGAGATATGCGGTTATTAATGAGGACTGTTGACTGTTTTACACACCACCGGTCCCACGGCAAGAGTTTGGCTGCTTATGTTGTTAAACTGTGACTCGTTAAGAGCTCGGAGGCTGCGGAGATGGAGCGCGAGTCACAGCTGTTGAAAGAGCTCTACTCTGTAACCGATTCTGCCATGTCATGGCACGAAACGTGCCTCAGATTCACACCTTCCACCCAAGTGCACTATGGATTTTATGGGAGAGCGAGTGCATAAATTCAGCCTCATTATGCAGTTGTTTTTACTAATCACTGCCTAAGGTGCTGCACAGTCACTGACTGTGAATGTGTGTGCCAGATAATTCATTAGAGCCCGTGGCATTGTTAAATGAAGACAGAAAGTCGCAACTTATTTGTGTTTGTCATCCCTCACAGCTTTGCATCTATTAGCACGTCATGTGAACATTGTGCCATATAAGCAGATTATTAGCGATAGGGATCTTCTGATCTTTGACTACAGTCCATGTGTTGTAACATAGTTGCAAAAGCATTTGAACATATTTCACACTACTTAAACATAGCGATTACCATTATGGTGGATTTGCACATCAAATAACCGGGCTTACCTGCAGCATTTGCACAGCAAAATGGAAACTTTACCAGATAAAAATCCATTAAAGTTTGTGTACAAACCTAAAAATGGAGTTTCAGAATCTGCCCTTCTCAGCCCTGCGACATGCTGATGCAGTATGGTGCATTAGCATTGTATACATTTTGGCTTGTTAGACAGCGGTGCCGGTGCCAGCCTCACAGCTGCCTCAGTGACTGTGACTGTGTGTGTTTGATAATTTATCAGAGCCTGTGCTGTGAAATGAATGCAGGGCAGACCAGAGGTGGCTTGGCTCTGCAGTCGCTCTGCAGTGAGTGACTCAGCTGGACCAGGAAGACGGTGTGTGTATATAATATAATATATATGTTGTTGTTGGGAGCTCCCTTGCTCTCTTTAATATCTATTTTGCTCTCACATTTCTTTATATTTTTTCTCCTGCTAATAGACAGCAACTGAAACAATCCTCTAACGCCTACGCTGAGCTCTTCCACCACTGGCATTTTTACACCCATCTTCTCTCACAGCCTCCCCTTGTCTTCACGATGACTAGGCGCGAATGCTGAATTGCCGTATGGTCGGGACACCTGTGATGTGCTATAATGTGAGCAACCAGAGCCGATGATTCAGCCATGCTGCAAGTGATTCTCAGTAAGTTGGGAGTGCATGGTAAAATGCTCAACTCATCCACAGCAGTAGCAGATAGAGGTCACCGCTACTTCTGAGGCTCCAAACTTTTGGCCTTCAGTTGCACATTAGTTATTTCTTACAGTAGAGTAAGTCACTGAGAGGTTGCACACAAACAACACACAATGCACTATTCCTCACTAAATAATACAGCAGGAGAGATCCTGGAGGGTAACGTGAGAGGACAGAGTACACAAGTAAGTGACAGAGAGGACCCATGAGAAGAGCTGATGAGAGTGGAGAGGAAGAGTATGAGAGCAGAGGAGGGGTGAAAGAGGCCTTTCTCCTTTGAGCGGATGCTGTTAAAAGAATAGACGTTCTTTGTCATTTGTGCACCGGTGTGACGCAGATTTGCTTCTGGTCCGCTCCCATGTGGTGCTGGTGTCATATCAATTATATGTCTCTCCGTCAATGCGTCTCAGGCCTGTTGCGAGATGGGCGCCTCTGTGTGTGTCCGAGTGAGAGGTTAGGTACCTGAGTTTTAGTGTGTCTGTTGAGGAAAAGCTGCAATGTGATTCCCAGACTCGTGTTGCACACGATGTGATGTGTGTGTGTGAGTGTGTGTGTGTGTGTGTGTGTGTGAGTATGTGGCTTTCTGTGCATGTGTGCTGTCATCCTCTGCAAGTTTGTGAGTCTGAGAACCTGAGTTTGCTATCAGAAACACACACACACACATGTCGGGAATTCATATCTTGTCATTGCCGTAATGCTTCCCCCTTACCCTAACGCTAACCATGAAAAATGAATGCCTAATTCTAACCATAACCTAATTGTAACCCTGTCAATAAAACCACATTTTGAGTCTCAAAAATCCCTTCAAACTTGGGGGAAACAGGATTTTGGTCCCCACAAGTGTAGTAAACTTCCAATGTTTGGTCCCCACAACGCGCGCACACACACACACGCACACGCACACGCACACACACACAGATTCTAAGGGTCACACACTTTTACCTCCATATGTACGTTCCTTTACATTTAGGTTGCTTTAGGGTGAAGTCACTGGTCCGTGAAACTGGAAAACCTGGTACTTCCAGAACATTCCTGGCCTGATGCTCTTTAATAGCACATAGCTTGTCATTCGATTCTCTGGGCTGGACTTTTGCAGGTTAACGTATCCATGCTTGCTTTCTTGTTTATGAATTTGTAGAAAGTCAAGTGCACCACATTACACATGTCATAGTTGCAGCCCGTTCTCACTCCGAGGTGTAATATAGTGTCAAGTCCTGAGGCGTTCCTGAGAAACGTGAAAGGTAACCTTCCGCGTTCTTATGCTACGCGCCGGGTTATGGATGAAATCCAGTAGAATGACGCTCCCACGGTAATACACGTTCCAGCCATGTATTCCAGTCCAAAACCTCATCTTATCCCTAACCTTAACCACGACTTTAATAACGTTAGAGGTGTTTTCCAAAGTAAAACAACGTACATTCATTCCAAACAGTTCTCATGTTTCCTCATTTTTCCGATCTCGTAATCTAGGGACGTGTTGGGTGTCTGGAAGCAAAACATACCAACGATTTGTCACCTAGCGTAAAATGTTACGCTTTGGGAGTGAGAACATGTTACATAGTTCAGATGCACTGAAAAAATCTCAGCTGTTTATGTAATCATATCCAACAAAATATATACTTAATGGTTACATTGTGAAAATCCAACTTTATCTGAACATTTTCAAGCTTGATTCATTAAAACTGCTGCAGTCTGCTGGACTTGGAGCAGATTTTAGGAGAACAGCAGCACCTGTTTTCCTGTTAGGCTGTAAATGGGTTGGGATATACAGAAGCCATATAGAAGGGACTCTTGGATTTAAGACTGGGTGTTCCCCAGGCACTATTTCCAGCAGCTGCTAACACTGACTAGAGATGTTGTCTGACTGTCAAATCCTCCTCCAGAGTGGGAGGTGTCATTTTAAAGACTCATGGGATGCCCTTGCCTATTTGTCTAATGAAGGTTCCCGAGGTAGTCCAAAAGCAGCTCTTTCTGTGCAGGTGTTTGCATGTTTATAATTAGAAAAACTGATGTGAGAGTTCACAGAGGAGAGGACCCAAATGCAAATCACCAGAGATAATTTAAAAAATGAGCACGAGTGGTCAGTCAGGCAAAACAAACACGACACAAAGCAATACATTTAGAGAGGTGATGGCAGGAACAAGGACCCAGACCACCTGAGCGCACGCTAGAATATCCGAGCTACAAACGAGAAAATATGGGATTGCAAACTATGAGTAATGCTTGAGTGCAACAGAAATGAGGCAACTGAAGGGTGAGCAGCTAAAGGCTGGATCACATCCAGCGCTGCAGCAGTTTTTAGACTCCTCTGTGGAAGTTCACTTCTGACCACGTCCATGTGTGCAGCTGGAACTCCTCCCCTTTATCAAAGTGACCCGCTGACTTGATTTTCATTGGTGGAAGGAACCAAAAATGTTTGCTTTGTAGAAGTCTATAAAAGTGTATGGCAATTCAAGAGTTTGATCCTTGTGACACGGCATGAGAAAGTAATGCCAACTATGCCGTGTCATCTCAGTTCATTGTGGCACCAAATGGTGTTTTTTGTCCTCAGCAGACACAACACACAAAACCTCCAACAATAAAGAAGCAAAACCAGCTCCCAGGTGACCTGTTTAGTTGTTTTTTTATTTGTGGGAGACAATTTTAGAAGAAAATAAAAATAGGCTTAGTTGGAAGCCTCATCCCAGAGACAGAAACAGACAGCTTTGGAGTGAAGCTGCACACAGAAACAGATGCACCAAGTGATACTAATACACAGTGTCATGATAGGAAATCAGATAATAGCGTGCATTGTAATAAAAAAATAAAATATAGGAAATTCAAGATAAGAAACAAGCATCTGAGATGCAAAAATGCTTTTTTTAAAAAGCAAAAAGAATACAGATATTTGCTAAAGTACTGACAAGAACCCTGAAAATGAAAAAAGAATCAAGTGTAACTCACAATAAGGACACGAAGCATAAGATAAATTAAGATAAGGGGAAAGAAAATGACTTAAAATAATAAAGAAGAGAGGCTGAGATGGTAAGGAGATACAGGAAGCTATTTGAAGCATGGTTTCACTGAAACCGTCAGCCATAGCAACCAGGAAGCAACGTTTGCTGGTAACTATGTGTGTCACACTGACATATGCGCACACCTTATGAGAACACACAACCATGCACAGAGCACACAGATGGGATGAAAGACAAAACACACACACTTGGCTTCTAAAGACCTCCACACGAAAACATGCAGGCACGGTTAAACGGAGCGGACCCTCCCTGGACACAAGTGATAATTAAATTACACGTCTTAATGTGAGGTGTGGTGATGTCACTGGTGGCCTTTGTGGCATTTGCACGCAAGTGCTTTATGTCTGGTTATTGTGTGGAGGATATAATGCGTCAGAGCCTCGTTGAGATTCTGGTCTAAAGCTAAAAGACATATTTATTCAATTAATTTATTATCTTATCTCATTCCTGAGACAAAGTTACTGTCAAACCTCCGTTTTCTACAGTTTCTTCGTTTGCAGTCTCACCCTCATCATATACACGCTAAGTGAAACCGATAATGAGATGGCATCTCTTGTCTGTGTTTGTGCATTTTGCTAATACGCTACACGCTGAATGCGTTGCACAGAGCTGCATATTAACTAAAAGCGAGACGAGAGTATAGATTTTGTTTTGGTGCTGAGGCTAAAGGTTTCGTGTCGCTCCCCGTGAAGCATAATTTAAACCCGGCTAAACTGAGAGAGGAGCGAGATCGATGCGGCCCCCCGCGGGGAGCCTTGAAGAATCAGAGCCCACAGGTCGATGCCGGGGCGTGACATGCGCCGGCAGCCGCAGCCGGTGGTGGTGGCAGCAAGCTGAGCAGCATCTTTTTCTTCTTTTATTCTTTCAGTATGTGGCCTGGCAGCAGTACTAGGAAGAGAGGCTTGTCTCATAAATAATACCTTAACAGGGAAAGCATCTAATATTTGCTTTAATAAGAACTGCTCATATTTAAATGCACTCACTTGACTTACGCCGCGATTACATTTGCGCAGTCAAAAAAGGGCCTCCATTAAATATCTTCCACTAGCCTAATACAATATTTATAAAGGTAAAAATAAAACGAGTCATTTCCTGACCTAAATTATGCATTAAAACTTCTTAGTGCAAAAGTTAGTAATATTCCAAAACTGCTACTTAATGAAGACACAAAGTCCTGGCCTCCACCGCAGTATAAATAACGATATAAGTGCTGAAAAATAATACGAGTTTCTCTCCCCATTCTTAGTTAACGATATATCTGCCAAAAATATTTAAGGCTGTGGGATGAAATGTCTCCAAGTTTAGAGGGTAATGTTCTTTTTAAAGGTACAAGCAGTTGTCTTTTGACGTTCTTTAATAGAATAAAAGAACTGGACTTCCAACAAGTTGATGCCTTCCCATAAACTTGGAATTAGTCTGTTAAAAATACTCAGTGCTGGTTTGTGGAATTCACAGTTATTGATGCTGTTTTGTGTATGTGGTTAGAGATCAGCCCATGCATTGTATGACAAAGGAAGAGAGGAGAAGTCATAGCTCTTTGCATGTCATTAAGGCAAATTTTTATTTGTGTCTGCACTTTCAGACTCAAATAATCAAGGCTCAAGGGTCCCTTCACCAAAGAAAAGAGATAACACGACCTGGATAAAATGTCATCGTCTGTCTCCTCATCTCAAGGTTCATCTCCTGAGCTGGAGTTTGGGCTCTAACACATGAAAACATACATAAACATGCTTATTCATTCCTGATATTGTTGCAGGTAGTTACTGTCATTGAGCAGGCTAAAGAGCAGCAGTTATAACAGTTAGAAGCTAACTTTATGTCGGCTACGCTTGAGTTACACTTGAGCGTCCAAAAATCACACTTTCCCTCCGATAAACAGTTTGATGGCATTTTCACATCATATGAGAGTTTATTCACAAAGCGTTCAAGTTCAACAATGTTGCCTTTACTTCAAAGACAGTTTCACTAACACCAGGAAGTGCATACTGACACAAACGTTCAGGAAATATCCTCAACAACTCACCTCAGTGTGGCTGTCATCAGTTACAAATAAACATGGACACCAGCAGACTGACAGCTTACACTCACTACAGACGAACGGCGGCCACAGTTTTTTGTCCTACGGCGGCCACCGTAGCTAGGATTATGCACCTGATTTGGTAGGGGTAAAGAAACTGAACTGTCTGCAGTCTACTGACTCTATCTGGTGATGAGATTTTATGCACCGTACCATCATCGTTCCTGGGACGTCGTCTTTCAAGGAAATGTAAATGCGACTTTTAAGAACAACAAATGGAATATATTGAGCCATTTGTCTGACTCTGGACTGCTGTGCATTGATCGAATGGCTGTTTAGATTATGGTAACGAATTTCTTCTAATTAGTTTTGCAAAGCATTACGTTCAAGAGCCTCAAAGTTTTCTCCATACATCAGTGTCTCTGTTGCATCACTCAGGCCGACACAGAGTGGGATAAAATATTTACTCGTCTCTACTTTTCTCTTTTCAGTTCTCTCATGCTTTGCTGTTGGTCCAACCAATTACTCATTCATGCCAGTGATCATTTCCCCAGCCCTCCACCATCTAATCCCTAATGACAACACTGCCAGTTTATCTCCTACTAACACTAAACCCTCCTCGGCTCCTAAAATGTGGCTTACTCTTTAACAAAAACTGAAACATTTAGAAAAGATTTCTTTTCAGAATAGCTAATCAAGCTACATAACACCAGATTATAGTAACATATCCATTCTTTCAATATTCTTACTACTTAATATATTTGCGAAAGTAAAACATGGAAATATTATAATACCTTTTTGGTCTCAAAGGAAGACGCGTTGTGTTTTAACTGTGGATGCAAAATATTCATGCTGAGGAATATTTTCTCACAGATAAAGTGTGTGCATGCATGTTTGTGCACGTGTATGCGTGTGTGCATATCCATCTGTGAGTCTTTTGCCAATAAGCAGGGGGTGCAGCGCTCAGCTACAGGGAGGCGAGTGAATATTTGGCTCATCATTTGGGATTGGATGGTTTTATGTCACTTGCAACAGCAAAGGATTAATAGGTGTACTCGCCCGTTCCATGCACTGCTCCTCTAACCAAGTGAGACCAATAATGCATTGCAACCAAGGAAAACATGTAAAGAGACATTTTATACATCTAAATATACAGAAGTGTATATATATGTGTGTGTATTACCTGATGACTTTGCTTCTTATACCTGCTCCCCTTTATCTCTGATTTCCAGCAACTTCTAAGAAAATGTCTGAGTGAATTTGTTAAATTCGACTCTCTGCTGCGTTCTGTTTGTAAGATGAACCATTGAGCTTATCTCAAGTTATTTGGTAGAAACTGCTGGCTGTGATTTTATGTTGGCAGTTTGTAAAAGCTGCAGTACCTAACCTTTACAAATTAGCACTTGTGATTTCTAAAACCAAAAAAATAAGATGTTATTTGCGAGTTGGACGTCGATTCTCAGTGTGATTGACGGCAACAGAAACTTGTTCACGCAGTCTTAATTTTGTCCGTCACCATCTTGGATGGTTAGCATCAGAAGTAACAGATAATAAAATAGTAGAATTGCTGAGCCAAACTGAAACAATTTGATAATTCGATCTTAACCCCCTTCTACAAGCACCGGCCTTCACCTTCCGGACCAGAGGCTACACAGATGTCTTACTTACAGTCTTACGGCCCCGTGCAATAGTCTTCATATACTCCCATATTCTCTGTAGGGGTGCATGCATAGATGCATCGCACCATATTTCCTTCTCCGCAAAACTGAACAGCAGTTCTAGCGGAGATAAAGTATTTGCTGTTGCTTTATTCTTTTTGTGGTAGTTTCCATCATAAGCACCAAACTCTGTCAAGTTTGTGACTTTTTGGTAGCTTGTAATTTTCTCCCATGGGCGAAAATGGGTGGAAATGGACAGGCTAAGCTTCATTTATATATAATACATCTTTAAAAAGCCTCCCCTTCACCTGCACATGTGTCAGGGTAAAAGCCAGAAAAGTGCATGCCCTGCAGACACAGTCAGAAGATGGGGAATTGTCTCAAGATGTGGGACAGGGAGACAAAAAAGAGGGACATTATGTTGCCCTAGTTTCGCGTGATTCGTTTATGGGATTTATGTGTTGTGCTCAAAATGCAGTTGAAGCAGCTGACTGACAGATGACAATTCAAAGTGCCTTTGTTTGGCTTGATAATGATGGTGGGGAGACTGACGAGATTACCCAAATTACAGACATCTGTCTCTGGGCTTTAATCACTGTTTGAAACCACTGTCAGTTTTCATTTAAATGCCTTTTCGATTCATTAGTATATCCAGCAACAAACAGCTCTGGCTGGTCTGTTCATAGATATTTTTTCACAGAATAATTTTTACAGAGAGAAGCGTATTCGGCAAAAAAAGCAGCAGGTATTTCAAAGCAAACAATGGCCGACCACACGGAGCCACGAGTCAAGTGCTTTTGAACCCTCTTGTTGCCATGCAGTTTCACATGCTGTTTCATAGAGGCACTTTGAATGGCCTAACAAAGTGGGCACCGGTGCAAAAAACAGATTTTGTATTCAGCTGCGGGTGTTTATGCTCGCCGAACGCAATTTGATACACGCGGTCTCGAGTGTCAAGCTAAACATCGGCCGGCGGGGCTGGCTTTTTCAAACATGTTGATTCCAGTTTGTGTGCTGGAGTCGTCGCTGTGGTCCTTAGCGGTTCATGCATTGTTGCGTGTAATCAGAACCTGTGTGGGTTCGGTCAGCACGTATGTGAGAAAGAAGCGACTGCCATATGAGAAGGGGAACCAATGAGTGTGATTCTTTTTGCGTGGTATTGCCAAAGGATTTGATTACTCTACTGCCGATGTCTTATTTGATCAAAAAAGACGTCAGCTGATGTTGCACATTATTTACCTCAGGCCGGGATAAGCTTGGGTTTTGTAGGTGAAGGCCTTAGCTGTTAGGGCTTTTTAAAGTTTGATGATGCATTCCTGCTGTTGCACAGATACAGATAAGAAATGTCTCACAGCAGGCTGAAGTGTGCTGATATTAAGTGTGCGCTCTTGTGTATTTTATTGTTCCAGATTAGACCTAAACCCTGGTTGGAGTTGGAGATAAAATAGGCAGCTGGCTCAGCTTTCAGGTTTTTTCCCAAAATTAATTCAAAATCATTTGCTTATATATAAAATGACGACAATAATTTGATAACTGGTAGTAGCAGCTGGTGTGATATCCCATGCACATATGTACCTTTAGGATCAAAGGTCATTCATGAAATGTGACCTGTGCGTGGTCCAGCAGACCTGAGGTTGGAGACGACCAGAGATGTGAAACGTGGCTCTGGATGCTTTGATTACCAGTGAGTAACTGCAGGATTATACTGTAAGTGTTTAGATTTTCATCAGCTGTGGTTTAAAGAAGACTTGCTGATCTGCCCTTTCCTTGATGACAGAATCAGGATTTCTCGCCTTCTAATTGGCTCGAGCCTCCTTTTGTTTCACCTTGTTTTAAACCTGGTGCAGGCAGCAGCTCTAAAAGAGCATCAGTGGCGATTATATGTGGCCGGCACGATTATTAAAACCAAGAACTGTTATCAAGTGATCGATGCAGAGTTTTTCATCTTCTGAAAGTATCCTCTTAAAGTCCGGGATGTGTGCATCTATGTGTGTGTATGTGTGTGTGCATGCTCCTCCTTAAGGAGATTGGTTCAATAATACCAGACTTGAGCTTTCATCGTGCATGAGTCATATCTAGTAGGATATTGAGTAGAGACTTGCAGAGAACAATAAACAAATCTATTTATCACAAGGGTAACCAAGATGATGACGACAGCATCGTCTGATCTGGAAGTTTCCACGAGCCCTGTCTGTTTCTGTGGTCACTCCTGGATTTGGTGCGTAAAGATAGACTGGAGATCCATCTTTGTTGCTGCCCCGTTTTATTGTTGCAACCCTGTTTCTTAAATATTGCACGCTTACATAATATAAACAGGATTCTCAGTTGCACAATGATCACAATGCACCAACACTTTTGAATTAACTGAATCAGCACTGCAGGAGGATGGTCGGGGTGGGTTTAGCAGAGTGCAGTTTTACAGAAATGCTAACATCTTGCCTGCATTCTTTCCCTAACCTTCCCCAAGTGTTGGCACTCGCAGCACAAACAGTCTGGACATAACAAATTATTGTAAATGTATGTGTGCTGATCTAAAAGTGAGTCCAGTCTGCAAGCAGTTCCCTTCAAAACATACTGGAGTTGAAAATTACTCGGACACAGCGTGGCCTTCTCATTAGACTTGGTACTTTGTAGTCGTACCTACGCAGTGCAGTGTGTGTAGATCACTGCTGGAAATGCTGTGAACACTTTTAGCAGCAAGAAAATCACCTCTGTGTGCAGAGGGAGAGCCGCGATATGAAAATTGTGCTTAAAAAAATCTTTTAAAAATCCTCTGTGTTTATCCTCCGTAGAGTCTTTGCAGTCCTTAACAGGGAGCTAAACGACACATTTAAAGAGCGATCTGCTGCTCTAAATATACTGTAAACTAGCCCAAACCCGACACTTAATGAGGTTCTGTTTGTGCAGGTTGTCTCCTTGAAATGCGATGAGCAAGACGAGCGGTTTCTCTCTGGGGATTTTCACCGCCATCCGATCTCATTTTGCAATTCGTATCCAGCAGTAACTTAAGTGCGATCATTTTCGCCTACAGCAGGGTTAGTTAGCCTAAAACCGCCAAATAACTGAAATATTACTATTCCGATGGCAACGTAGCTTATGTGCAAGTTTAAAGCGAAGCTCTTACGCATGTTCTGTGCAGGTGAAGTGTGTGCAGAGCTCCTGTTTGAGAGATTTAGCGAACATTACCTCATTTATTCTCCTTGATCCGTGAACCTGAAGTGAATCATTGTTTTGAACCACTCTGTGGATCATCACTCCTACGGATTCGGTCGCCTGTAGACAGCTGGAGATGGACTGCATGAAAAGCAAAAAGCAAACGATAGAAGAAGTGACATATGTGGGGTTTGTTACTGAAGTTCAAGCTCTTTAATCCAAAACACAAAACCACCACGTCCTTAGCTTTAAATATTCTCACACACAGAGCAGCTTCTCAAACACAAGACTTCCAAGAAAAAAAGTCTACTACAATTAGACTGTAATTAATACGTTTCGTGTGTTTGAGAAATAGCTGCGATGTATGTGAAGGGTTTCCTTTGCAGCTTTCTAAATAATTAAGTTTGAGCACTGAGGGAGGTGAACTCCTTTGTGTCTGTGAATAGTATTTTATTGTGACAAGCACGGCTGCCTGTCACATGCGTGATGTGATATCATCGTCACTGAGGTAGCACGATCGTCAGATATCGACACAACAAAGCATGAAATATCACATGAAAACACACTCACCAGCGTTGAGCAAGTTTCTAGGAAGAAACAATCGATTACTCATTAAAGTAATGAAATCATGCAGAGGTAGTAAACAAAATTAGGTTTCCATTACGTTTCCACAAGCGACCTGCGTACAGAAGAGTAGAGAAAAAACTAGGTGAAGCAGTTCACCTCACAAAGCTTTAAACAATAGTTTGTACAGATGTTATTTTGTTACTAAATGTTACTTTACAGCAGGGATCCAACTCCAGGCCTCGAGGGCTGGAGTCCTGCAGGTTTTAGATCTCACCCTGTGTCAACACACCTGAATCACATGATTAGTTCATTACCAGGCCTCTGGAGAACTTCAAGACTTGTTGAGGAGGTCATTTAGCCATTTAAATCAGCTGTGCTGGATCAAGGACACATCTAAAACCTGCAGGACACCGACCCTCGAGGCCTGGAGTTGGACACCCCTGCTTTACAGAGTGAAAAAGCGTAACTTGGGATTGATAGTGTTGGTAAAAGTTAACATGTTTTTGGGGGTAATTACTTTGGACCACAAAGGTTCCTCATCAGCGAAAGGGAGATGGCCAAAAGGTGCTCTGATTAAGGTCTGGTGATAGGGAACACACCAGGGTGAACTCACCCTCATGTTCAGAAAACCAGTTTGAAATGATTTGAGGTTTCATACATGCAGTGTTATCCTGCTGGGAGCAGCCATTAGAAGATGGGAACACGGGAACAATCCTTAGGTATGATCAAAATGATGCTCATTGGGTAAAAATGGCAGACGGTGTGCCAAAAATCTATCCCCCACGCTATTACATCACCGGCAACAGCCTGAACCATTGCTGTTTACATCAAATTCTGACCCTACCATCCAAATGTCACGGCAGAGATCGAGACTCATCAGACCAGACGACGTTTTCCAATCTTGTAATGTCCAAATTCTATGTGAACTGTAGTCTCAGTTTCCTGTTCTTAGCTGACAGGAGCGGCACCCGGGGTGGTCTTCTGCTGAGAAATGCTTTCTGCATCTCTTGTTTGTAGCGAGTGGTTGAGTTACTGTTGCCTTCCCGTCAGCTCAAAGCAGTCTGTCCGTTCTCCTCTGAACTCTGGCATCAGTGACGTTTGTTCTCCCTGAAACTAGGATAGTTTCTCCTTTTCTGAAGAGATGGTTGCGTGGGAAAATCCCAGCAGATCACGCTCTGCTTGAAATTTCCGTCTAATGGAAAATCAGATGTTCGTGTTAATGAGCAGCTTAACAGATATACCTAATAAAGTGGCCAGAGTGTGTCGCTGAAAGCTCAAAAACAGCTCGCAGTGCTTTATAGTGAAGCTTTGCTGCGCTGTAGGTCTCTGAGCTCCTTTACTGACATTTATGCCCCGTGCTGCTTAAAATTCACACGTTTTCAGAGTGCGCTCGCTGGTTATCACGGCGTGAATGCAGTCTACGTCAAATACGTAATGGTGGTGTCACTGAGAGGACAACCACTCTGCCAACGGATTAGGTTAATCACAGGGGGAATGACTGCAGTGGCCTCTTTTCAGAGCAGGGAATTAGATTTATACAGAGAGCGAGGTGGGGGTGGGCGGGGGTTCAGAACGCTATGTTGTGGTAAGGCGAGCAGGGCGGACACCAGGGCGGAGCTTTAAATTCTCCCTCTATCTGGCAATCGAACGTGTCAGCTTGTAGACTGGAAGGATTCTTATCTCCTGTCTGACTGTATCTGCCTCTTTGCTTCTCTTGTCTTTTTGGATGGATGCTGCTGGAAGCTATAAGTGATGTGTCAGTAGATGAATGAAGCTTTCAGAGTGACCTCAGAGAGCCGTGTGGTGGTGGGGCGGGTTTGCGCCCCCCTCTGTTCACACGTCAAGGCGAGCTTTCCGTGAAAAATCAATACCTGCCTTACCTGTGACGTAGGTGAGGAGCAGTAATACTAAAGTCACGCTACGCTGCTAAAGTGTCGTCTCCACGTGAGGTACATTTGAAAGGTTACATGTGTTTAAAAGCGGGGTGCGCGGCGACTCTTAACCAGACGCAGTTGTTATCAAACAGACTAATCTGTGCTGCTCAGTGCTGTTTTATTACTTAATGCACTTGATTGGCGGATGTTGACCTTTTAACTCTATAAGCGACCAATTAAAGGACGACTGTTCAAAGCAGCGCATGTGCGATCGCACAGTATGTTAAGCTATATGATTATAACCTAATTAACAATTTACAGTACTGATAGTTTATCTTCCTGTTTCACAGTTTTAAGGTTTTCCACAGGTCTGAAAAAGAAATTCTTACAGGTGCATGAAATTCAATCCTGTTTTATTTATATAGCACCAAATCACAGCAGCAGTTGCCTCGAGGCCCTGCAACAATACAGAGAAAACCTCAACAATCAGATGACTCTCTGTGAGGAAGCACTTTGGTGACAGTGGGAAGGAAAAACTCTTTTAACAGGAAGAAACCTCCTGATGGACCAGGCTCAGGGAGGGGCGGGGCCATCTGCTGCGAACGGTTGGCGGCGAGAGAGGAAGGCAGGACAAATGCACGCCTTGGAAGAGAGCCATGAATAATACTGATTAAATACAAAGTGTTAACTTTATGTATTTTACGTAAGTAAGATAAAATAAGGGGATAAATGACCTTTATCCCACTGGGTTTTTTTCACTGTTTTAGAGTCTTGAATAAATACTTTAATACTCGATGCTGCTTGAAAAAAAGTGACACTCTGTTTTAATTCCTCAGTGAAATGGGTCAAATTTGGAATAAACACCAAGTGTGAATTTTTCTTAATGACCACCGTCCAAGAAATGTACCAACTCTCCCCGAGCTTGTTGCCCATGTTTGCAGACAGAGGAGAGAACTAGACCTCCACATCCTGTGGATCGCTCATGCTATGACGAGTCACAGGGAATTCACATGACAGAAATCAGAGTGCACTTTCCCCCACTTTTACTGAAACAGCGTACTCATTGAAGATGGTCGTAATATTGTCAGCGCACAAGACGTCTATTCTTGGACTTGGTGCAGAAATCTTGCGAGATAACATTTTATTCATTGCTCTGCAGATCAAAATTTTTTTCCCAACCCTGGAAATGACTCCTGCTTTTTTCTTCGTCCACCTTTGTCTTCATCTCAGTCCTGTTAAGTCCTGAGTTTCTTCATCTTTTCTCAGAGTTTATTTTTAAAGTGCTTTCAGGGATCGTGTCTGTTCTCTGATCCTGATTTAATACGATTGGGAGTGTTTGTATTAGCACGATAGCTTTCATGTCAAAGGTGATGCTGTGCCTGATACGTCTGTGAGTCTATTTGCAGCTTTTCTTTGTTGTTCCCAGAGATGAAAGACATTTTGTTAAAACTGTTTCTTTCTCTTTATTTCTACTTTTTTACAAGTTTCCTCATCTCCAAAGTGATATGGATTCAAAACATAAGGTGACGATTTGACAGGCTACTTTTTAAGCTGTCAAATGAGAGCCTGCTCAGTTTTAAATTATGGCTCTCTGCATTTGATGGGAAAAATGTGTTTTTGCATGGAACCTTTCCAAATTCCAAATGTGCACGATCTCTGCACCAATCTTCATTAACAGATTTCTGTAACGTGTATTGATTTCTCCCTTTGACATTCAGAACACACCTCATTCATAATTATGGCTGAAGGTTGACTATTAGTCACAGTATAGCCTGCTCAGAACCACAACGAGCGCTGTTTTTAAGTCAGTGTGAATTAATATTTTATGGAACCGTCTTCACAGGCTCTCCATAGGGCATCTGGTAGCACATGCCAAACCATGTAAAAATATGTTGCATGGCTTATCTAGAGCCGTAATGCGGATATCATACTGCCATCTCATGGATGTAAACGTGGCCACAGAAACCTGTTTCTGTGAAGCTAAATGGCGCCCTCTTGTGTTCAAAGAAGGTTCCTGCATGATGTTAGTTCTTTCTTTACCCACAGGAGGGGCCCAGAAAACGAAATCATCTGTTTTAATGTGTAATGAGAGTCACAGAACGGGTAAGAAAACAACTGGTATGCAGTTTATCAACAGGTTTTACAATACTGCTTGCTTCCTGATGTGCTATAATTAGACCTGTGGGTAAAGAATTAGTAGTATGTGTTGTGTTGCCAAGACTTTGGTATGATAATGAGACTCTGTTATGGCCTAATGGTTTTTTTTTCTGACTCATTTTAAAGGATTGACAAAGGAAACAAAGCAGAGCCGTAGCTTCTGAACACAATCCCTGTTTTTTTTTTTTGCCAAGAGACTGAGCTGGTCACTTGTGTTTTCACTACAGGAAGCATGCAAGCAAAGTCAGACATGCTGACTTGCTGGTGTTTATATGTTCAGTGTCTTCCACCAAAGCCCTGGATGTGGAAGTAAGTAGCAAACCTGATCAGAGGTGCTCAGAAGCACTTGTGAGTCATGCGCTTATGAATGATTTATTTATTTAATTTTTTTAAATTCGATTTTAGGTTCAGTGATAGTTGAGTTGAACAGCTGACGTCATAAGCTGAAGGCAGGGGAGTCTCTAATTTTAGAAGGATTTGACCGTGTGATGTCACTGAATTATGTAAGACCACATAAATAGGGTGAGTTTCTCTCTGAACGAGCAATATTCAGGTCTTTGAGTGAGCACCAATGTAAGACACTTATATCTCAGTTTTCTTATATGACTAAAAAAATAAAAAACATATACGATCCACTTACAGCGGCTTGTTTTCATGTCCGGCAGCTAACATTGACTCTGTGTGTTTTTCTCCCATAGTTACCTCCAGAGGAATGCTATTGCTTTTGTTGTGCAGGATACATGCAGCCCGCTGGCTATGCACATGTCCCGCTTCTTCCGTCTTTGTGTTTATTGAGAAGCGCTGGGGCGAGCTGCAGTGTGGGAACGTACCGTAGCACCAATTCAGTTTTGGTCTCTGTGATCCTGCTCCTCCCCTCGTGTGTTTTTCTAAGTGCCTCGATTATGTGTCATGGCTATGAATCATATTCAGCAAAATGACAAGCGAGCTTACGTGTCCCGTCATGACAGGGCTTATTAGAAACTCCTCCAGCTGTCATTCAGTGAGGGTTTCCTGTGGAGTTTCATAAGAAGAACCGAAACTCATAGTGTGTGTGTGTGTGTGTGTGTGTGTGTGTGTGTGTGTGTGTGTGTGTGTGTGTGTGTTGGGGGGTTTTCGTGAAACTTCGTAAACCATAACAAGAGACATATATTTAAAAAGTAGCATTTGTAGGTTTTTTCTTGTAATTTAAATTTTATTTAACCAGGAAGTCTCTTGAGATTAAAAGTTTCTTTTTCACTCGCCAAGAAGTCACACGATTATAAAGTTACAAAAATGGGAAACATCAAATGTAACCTGAATAAACGTTGAAATAAAAAAAGAGAAGGTCAGCCTTTGGGTAGCATGACATATCCATGCAGTTTTAGAAGCCTATATGAGAGCTTTTAACTCTCCCGGGGTGACAAATACATCCAGCTTTAATGCGCTCTGACCAATAGAAAGCCGTTTTATCAATTTTAGAAAAAAGTCGTGGGGAAGCCATCGAGAGGAGTGCAAATCACAGCAGTTCTTTGTAAGCGTTAAGATTGGACACAGATAAGCAGGGCGTTTACAGAGTCTGGCTTTGTAAAATACACCAGTGCTCCTTAGGCTTAACAAAGGCCAAGACACCAGATTATAGACATGTACGCCACAAAACATGATGTGAAATGTAAACCTGTGTTACACAGAGTCTACATAAACAAATGAGCTTTTTCTGCAGTTTCAAATGAAGCTCGGTGGCTAAAATCTAAGACTGATACCCCCAAAATGAAGCTAAGTCTTCACGTTTATTCCCTTTCTACAAAACACACACACAAAACCAGTACTCACCGTTCTTTCTGATGACTTTGCACATTTTGTACGTGCTGCTATCCATCGCAAGCCTGTCATCAGTTGTCATGAAATGAGGGCTAAGCGATCAGTATAGCGCACCGTGTCAACGGGCACTGTGGCCCCCTGCAATGATGCCAGATGCCCCCTCTTTCTCACACAGAGATGCGCTGACAGTTAAGGTGGACCAGGTTTCAAATAGTGAATCGAAGCTGAAAAGAGCTTAAATATGTTGCTTAAAAGTCTTTATAATGTAGCCGCACAAGATTTTAGGAATTTTAAAAGCATAGCTATACCTTACTCTATGACGCCATCACTGACTCGTCCTCATAGATGTTCTCCAGTGTTTATATACTGCTCGTAAATGCCAAAGAGACGTCGTTAAAGGGAAGTGTAATAATCTTTTATTGCACTGTGCGTTCAAAAATGTGCAGTCAGTTTACAAGATACCATAAAAATGAAAGAATATTGAACCAATAAAATCTTTAAGCCTAAAACTTTTACCCAAATATACAAACTTATTTCATATATTTTAAAATAAGTGAAACTAAAGCTCGAACCTTTGTGTACAGAGGGTTATTTCAGAGGCTTTTCAAGAAAAATTACATAAATCACAGTTTGTTTGTATGTAGTTATTTTTGAGTAGCTGGGTGTGTGTGCCCTCGTGCTTCTGGATGTTTTCTGTAGATACAAAAAGCTGGCAAAGGTTGTGAATAATTACTCCACTCCAGTTATTCCAGTCCACAACTTTGATGTTCCTCCTTACTCTGCTGGGCTGCACCGAAGGGAACAGAGCTCCATACACACACATGTTAAACACACAGCCGCTCAGATTCGCACACACACACACAGCATGGGGAGGAAGTATAGTCTGTGACGAGGAGAAGAGTCCGGCAGAGAGAGGGCAGTGACAGAGAGTCAGACAGTGATCAGGGGCTGAAAGAGTTCAGTGATGTGACGTGCAGGCTGCTGCTTATACTGTTGTGACATGAGATCAAGTGTGGCGAGAGGGTGACTGGAGACGTGCTTGCTGCTTGTCTTGTACCTCGGAGAGAGTGGCTGATGGATAATGTGCTGAGTAACTTTTGTTTTAACAGAAGCTTTATAGGAAACAGTCGTTTCGATGTACTGTCATATATCTATATAAAGGTTGGCTGGTTGTGTGTTGAAATGTGGTGAATGTGTGAGGAATGTCAGTTGTCAGTCTTTTCTAGTCGCATGCTTTTGTGACAAGGTGTGTGTGAGATTTGTTGTTGAATGCTGAGTGTCTGAGAGGTGTGTGTGCATGCTGCTTAGGTTTTAATAATGCTACAGTGTATGAGACATTTGTGCGCTTTGTGTGTGTGCGTGCTGAGTTTTTGAGGCTCTAACAGCAGGTTGTGCTTGTAGTTACATCTGTGATAGTATGCGTCAGATAGCGTGTGCATGAGTTCATGTGTGTGTCGGGGAAATGTACCGGCGTTCACCCTGTGCCAGAGGAAGGGTTCATTTTGACTTCAGTGAGGAAGTCATCAGGAAGCTCCACGCTACAAACCACGGCCACACTCACAGGTTAGACGGTACACATACGGCCACACGCAATTCATGTTGTCATGTTCTGTTTTCACTTAAAGAGTCTGTCCAGCTGTCAAACTAACTTTCCGATTTACTGTAACAAAGTCTCCTCTTGGGTGTTCACTCCTACTAATCTCTGAATGCCTCCCTTTGCTGTGTGTTTATCACTTTTCAGCACGAGCAGGCTCGCTTGCATTTTCTCATTCATTAGCCCCTCCCATGTGAGCACTCGTGTGTTTCTTATCATTACATTAATACTTAGCTTCGAAAGCGAATGCACTGTCACATGTTTGGGTGAAAAAAAAAAAAAAAAATTCGAACGGGCTGCGTGCTGTGTTTAAAGATAGTCGAGTATTTTGCCATGCAAATCAGTCTGGAAGTGTTGCAATGAATTTGTTTATTATCCAGACTTCTTTCTGGGCTTTTTTTAAGTCACGGTGTAAATATAGTCCAGTTTTGACTATCAGGCATAATAACAAGCAGCTGAGCCCGGGGACGTAACCAAAGAATGAAAAATAGATAAAAAAGTATTGTGACATTGAAGGGTCTGTAATCCTTGTATCCTAGAGCAACGCTGGTAAATTTGACTTTGTCTGCCCGTATCAGCGTTTGGTTCCAGCCCTTATCAACAGACCTATCTATATCACCAGTCATTCATGGCAAGTGGTAAATATCTGCTACTTTAGAACAGAAAGTGTTAAAGGAAGGTGATTTTGTATCAATTTACTTTCTTGCAGCATATTTGTTACAAAGTTTTCATTTGAGTCAAAATGTAACAAATATTTGAATATAGTACTTGCCCTACAAGTATTATATTTGTTTTGTAGAACATGTCTATAAGCTTAAATTGGGCGTAATGAAGGATGGCTGCATTAGTATTTGCTCTATAAATGTAATCATTTATCACAATGTTATTACTATGTTAGGAATTTGCTTTGATGACTTGGTAAACAGTAAAACCTTAAAGCATGTTATGTATTCATCAGTCATGCAGACTGTTTCAGGGAGAAACTACACCAGTGTGAAAACTAGGCTGGGTCTCGCCCCAAGAGGGCTGTCGGTATTTTGGCTTAGCAGGAGACTGATCAGGCTGCCGGGTGGGACTTTTTCAGTGTTTAGAGAGCGTGCAGATAAAAGAGAAACAACTAAATACAACCAAATTAGGCCTAGATGGCCTTAACGAATTAAGTAAAATATCCGGAATTACACTCGAGAAGTCATTTTCTCTTGTACGCATAAAAATAATCACAATCTGTTTATTTCTGTAGACTTTTAAGCAAAAATAGAAGGGGAAATGGGAAATGTAGTGTGTAATTGTGGATGTCTGGAGACGTTGGGCATCAACCTCTCGTTGGTTGGGTGGGTTCCACCTCTGTGACTGAGGGTTTCCTGTGGAAAGTACTGGACTACGGTGAAGAAAGGAGAAGTACACAAATGGTGCACTGTACTGAATCATTAGACAGGTAGACATGTGAGCACTGGGGAGTAATTGCCTTATGACTGCTTCCTCACATTGCTCTGTGTTGTGAGTGTATGTGCTTTTGTTAGTAGATCCTTGGATTACATAGTTACACGCATGCAGCTGCCCTGTGGTGGTGGGTGTGGATGAGTTAACCTATATACTGTATGTCCCAGGGACTGTGTGTAGCATAACCAGCTGGAGCAGAAGATGGGCTTAACCAAATATTTGGCCGGTGACCTGGATTTCTATGGCATAATAACAAAGAGCAAAGCTCCTTTTATCTATAACAGAATGTTTTCTTGGGTGCTGGATCCCCTTTTTAAAATTTTTTTTATTATTTTAAGCCTATACCGATACAGGCTGAAAATACATCAGACCATGGGAGTTTCAGTTTCAAGCTTTGACTGTTGTGGAACATGCTGTTTATGCAGTTACAATAAGATCTGACTTTTGAAACCACATTTAAGTTCTCAATGACAAAGCCTCATTTGTGTGACGGTGACAAAAGTCAAAGATGTGTGATTGAACCATTTACCCTCATCTTATATTTGTTGCGTGTTAAACAGCTGTTGGCATTTGAAGCCAGATTCCTTTTTTATTTTGCTGACCCATTTTTCTCTGCAGCAAAGGATTTTGAATTACAGTGTTTTGTGCTTGCTTGTCCATGGGTGGAGTGCAGCTCTGTGTTGTAGAGTTTGTGGTTTCCCAGAGTTTTATTTGCAGTGCACTTCACGACTCCCAAGTCTGCCGTGGTTAAGAACTTTGATTTCTGAGTGACTTGTAAAAGCTAAAATTTAGCCGCTGCTGCAATAAAGTTTGTTTGATGATGATGATGATGATAATGGTGACTAATGTCAGTTGAAGTAATCAAAGGGCTGATGACAATAAGGGCTGATGGCTGAGCAGATTAAGACGATGGTGTTGAGGTGTTTGCTTTGGTATGCGCCATTAGTCTGATCTGTAGTTAAAGAAATTTACTCTAACTGGCTACTTAATTTGTTACAACTAGTACAGGGTTGGATCATCTTTTGTCTTAATTCTTGCCGACATACATTCAAGACTATATCAAGTGGTTTCTAGAGATTTGTCAGCTGCACATCCCAAAGGTGCTCTATGGGATTGAGATCTGGTGACTGATGAGGCCATCTGAGAACAGGAAACTCACTGTCATGTTTAACAAACCATTTTGAGGTGACATGGTGCATTACAACAGCTAGAAGTAGTCATTAGAAAATGGGTACACTGTGGAGAAAGACAATTAATACACAGTTGGTACTCATAGGCCCAAAGTGTATGTGACGGCCACCAGCCTGAAACTTTGATACAAGGCAGGATGGAGCCACGCTTTCACGTTATGTACGCCAAATGTGAACCTATAGCATCCAGAAGTCGCCCGAAATCCAGACTCATCACACTAATCACACTTTCCAATGTTCCGTTGTACAGTTTTGGTGAGTCTGTCCAAACTGTAGCCTCGGTTTCCTGTTCCTATTTAAAGTCATTTGAATATTTTGAAACACTTCTTGTTACATTACTTTTGCGTTAATCTACATGGGCTGATATCTATCGTCGCACCAGTTAACAAAATTCATTTTAATCCACAATCCGCCCACACGCTGGCATAAATCCCTGTCCTAATAATGACACAGCCGAGGTCTATTTACATAAAATGCTGCAAGTCTGACTGCTCAGCGCTGTTTTTGTCACCTGCTAAAGATCGGCTTTGTCTGCTCGGCTGGCATCGGCACACAGTCAGCCTTGTTATCATTCTCGGTTCACTTGCTTTGTGTTATCTTGTTGCCTTTGCATACAGTCAACGTTGTGTTAGCAGTAGAGCAGGGGTGGCCAACTCCGGGCCTCGAGAGCCGGTGTCCTGCAGGTTTTAGATGTGTCCTTGATCCAACACAGCTGATTTAAATGGCTAAATGACCTCCTCAACATGTCTTGAAGTTCTCCAGAGGCCTGGTAATGAACGAATCATCTGATTCAGGTGTGTTGACCCAGGGTGAGATCTAAACCCTGCAGGACACCGGCCCTCGAGGCCTGGAGTTGGCCAAGCCTGCAGTAGAGGGTAGTCGTTTCTGGACTGGTTGCAGTTTGCACTTTACTATAAACCTCTTGTCCTTTGCTGCAGGAAAAATAAAACTATGAACATATCAGAAGGTTGGTGGTTTGAAATACCTCCAGCATCCTTGGGGAACATAGTTAAGCGTATAATCCCTTGATGCATCCGTCAGCATGTGAGTCTGTGTGTGATGGGTAAAAAGCACTTAAAGTGCATAGAATACAGCATTAATGTGTGTGTTAAACAAAATGTGGTTTATAACAAATGGATTCAGCCACAAACCATCCTCAGTGCAATTTGACAAACATAATGACAAATATTTGAATACCAGCTGAGATCTTATCACTAATCAACAACGACTTGTCTTTATTATATGACAGAAAGCATCTGCAAGTTATAACAAAATGAAAGGAATCATGAAAAACAAGCAGAATAAGTCATCAATTGAAGCCAAGATATTAACAAAAAATGCTAAAGAAAAATAACAAATGCATTTACACAAAACTTTCAGCACAACGTGGATGTAGCGTGAAGTGTTCGACTGCTCGGTAGGAGCAGAAAAACACTATATTAATACCAGGTCATTTACTATTATTTCTCTTTGTCTAGATTTTTAGTTTGTTATGTAAAAATAAATTTCTTTTTTAGTTCAGACGTGCCCTTTCTTCAGTGGGTCTCTGCTCTAAATAACATCACACTTCAGTTACACCACCTTTAGCTCATAATTCTTTATCATCACCGCCGTCATCACACCTTTGGCCTGCCTCACTGACACGAAGGCCAGCGTATATGGGTTGCAAAATGACTTGGAACGAGAGCATCTGCTCCACGACTCTGTACCTAAATGTGCATGTATAATGACTTGGTGCAAATCACGATTACGTTACTGACCTCGTTTCTAATAATAAATCCTGTTTCTAGTTGGATTCTAGTATCTAGTTTCATTGTTGCTTTTTTTTTTCTCTTTTTTTTTTTACAGTTTTTGATCACAGATAACAAAAAGCCACATGATACTTTTTAATTCTCATCGTGGTTTTATATAGATTTATTTTTCTTCCATAAAGTGGTTTCATAGCTATAATTCTGGATGTGCTTGTTTTTATTTGGGTGCTTTGCAGGATGGGAGACTAGATTCTTGATGTAATAAGGAGGGCTTTGACGAAATTTGACCTAAGTTAATTAATATAAATACTTTTGCTAATGCTTGTTTTGGGTCAGTGGGAAAAAATGCAATGTGGGCTGGTGCCAGCATAGTTTTACACAGAAGTGATATTAAAAAGCTCTATTTCTAGCTCCTAAAATGTAACTGTGCATCAGGGCTACAGGACACCACATGGGAATTTCAAGCACTGTGACTCCTGTGTTCCCTCCAAGAAGTTTGCAATGCCAGTAAAGATTGCTGATAATGAAGAAAACATGAATTACAATATACCTTACAATATAAAGCACAAGGTGCTTTATATTGTAAGGTAGACCCTACAATACTACATACAGAGAAAAACCCAACAATCATATGACCCCCTATGAGCAAGCACTGTGGCGACAGTGGGAAGGAAAAACTCCCTTTAAACAGGAAGAAATTTTAAATTGCTCTTTGAATGTTGTGCCAAATACTGACAGAGTATCATCTAACTGCTTCTTTTACTGAAAATGAGAAGTGTATACCTGTATATCGTAGGTGAAGGTGGCATATCAATAAAAGTCTAAGGGGCTCGGAAAGAAAAGCATCTGGACTAATTTAGGTTTCTTGAAGACGTTTCATCCGAGAAGCTTCTTCAGTTCTAAGAGCAACTGGTGGAGAGTCCCAGATTTAAGCCCTGTGGGAGTGTCCCCCCAAGATGGTCATGGACCCCCTGTTGATCCTCTACCTAATCACATGAGCCAAGATGTGAAAACGGGTGTGGGTCACAATCAGCCAAGGTTTCAGGTGACTCCATTGTGAAACCTAGCCCTACCTTATCATGTGATTTACTGAGGTAATAGGGGGTCCATGACCTCTGGGGGACACCCCCATAGGGCTTAAAATCTGGGACTCTCCACCAGTTGCTCTTAGAACTGAAGAAGCTTCTCAGATGAAACGTCTTCAAGAAACCTAAAGAAGTCCAGATGCTTTTCTTTCCAGACTCCTTAGACTACAATGACCTGGATGACTGAGAACCTTCACAGACATATCAATAAAACTTTAGCTGAGTGTCGAGTTCGCTCTTTGGCGGTCATGAGATAATGACCTTGCATAGTTTGTTTTCATGATCTCCAGATTGTTAAAGGCGAACACTTTGTGCCTGAGGATTTGTATAAGCTTATGGGTTGGGAACTGTCTGCTTTAGCATGTCCTGGCTAGCTCGGGTAATTAACCTATTTTTAGGTTTTTCTGCTGCAGATTCATGTAAGGAAATTTGTCTGAGATGGCTGGAACATAAAACTTAGCTGCTATTTTTGCTTGCTCTGATGGGATCATTCAATCAGCCCACCAGTTCTTCTGGGGTATTGCAAAACTCTGGCATATTACCCTGAGCCAGCTGGTTAGACAGAAAGGATTTTTTAGGATATGCTGCCTGGCCCACGCTTCTCTCCCCTCCTGCAGTCACAAACGTTTGCAAGGAGTGGAGAGATTTTTTTTTTTTCCTTTTTTCAAGCTGACGACTGTTAACATTAGTAGTGCTGGTAATTTAATAACATAACGAAAGCCTTTTTCAGTGTGACTTGAAGAAAAATTATTTAAGCCGTTGCCAACGGTGTTGCCATAGCATGACTGTTTTCACAGCCCAACAAACACATGGTCACCGGTTTCCCCTTACCATAACACACAGGAAGGAAGTGATCACATTAACATATAAGAATGCTTTTTTTCCTTTCTGTCACACACTCTGGCTCTCTGTTATTTGCTACTTTTGTATTTATAACAGAAAATTTCATGTACAGATTAAAGTGAAAAAGAAATTAGACTGAAATCTGTGATCCTTGTTTCAATACTACTTTAATTATTATGCATGAACTTTTAGTTTTGATCCAAACATTTACTGTAAATCCCAAAATTGATGCAAACTGGGCCTTGTTCGGAATCTTTTCTCCTGAGACTAATTGTGGTTTCTTTGTGGTTTTATTATAAATAATCTCTCTGTTCTGTCTTGAGATTGACACCCAAGTAACAAGTAAGTGCTAAACAACAATGTGAAAACAGGGTGGGATCGATGAGGCATTATAATCCAAAACTTTATAGTCGGTTTCAGCTCTTTGTTCCATTCTAGCCTGCAGCATTAATGTTTTAATTCAACCTTATTCACCTTTACAGCAGCAGCAGCAGCAGGGTGCTCATGAAAAAAATGCTGCGCTTCACCTGCCCACCACCATGGGCATGTTGGAACATGCATAACTCTAACTGTGACCGACAGTGTTGCTGAAAGTGTAAATGAGAAGCTGCTGTGATAGTGAGTGTGCTACAACAACTCAACAAGTGAAACGTCTCGTTACATGCTTCTCACCTGGTAGAAAGTTTCTATCCAGCTATTCAGCAGTTTCATTACTAGTTTTGATTATTAAATCGCTGGTACAAATAGAGTATTACACTTGAAACTTTGACTCATATCAGAGTTACAGACCTGAAAAACTTTGCCGAATTAGCAATACTTGGTTTGGGGAGAGCTACGAAGTACAGCTGTCTGTTCACGGCAAAGAAGTTGTGCCTGTGTGTGTCAGCCGGGTGCTTCAGCTTCCTCTTCCAGTCCAGAGACATCCATGTTGTTAACTGGTGAGCCTAAACTGTCTGTAGGTGTGCATCTCTCTAGATCAGGCTTGGCCAACTCCAGGTCTCGAGGGCCGGTGTCCTGCAGGTTTTAGATCTCACCCTGGGTCAACACACCTGAATCAAATGATTAGCTCATTACTGGGCCTCTGGAGAACTTCAGGACATGTTGAGGAGGTCATTTAGCCATTTAAATCTTCTGTGATGTATCAAGGACACATCTAAAACCTGCAGCACACCGGCCCTCGAGGGGTGGAGTTGGACACCACTGCTCTAGATGAACTTGGCTACAACCGAAGAACCAGGCGCATGTCATGTTCCATTAATACGTGAATTGACGTGAGCTCTAATTGCAAGCTGGACTGTTTTAGATCTTTGGATGTGGATTGGTTTCTGTCAGTCCCCATGTGCCTTACCTCACCAGACAGGATACTGAGCAGTCCAGCTCTACCAGTAAATGCGAGTCAATCAAATAGTGAGTGTCTCTACTGTCAACCTGAAACAACACCATTGTTTCACAGCTGGGAAGTGGAGTCATTTCCTTGGAAAAAGACTTACAATATTTCTCACAAATATTCCATTCGTCCTCACTATCTCCACTTTGTTTTGCTTCTGTTTACCACAGGGACTTGTTGTGACAACTGAATTTCAAATAAACACGTTCCATTTAAAGCGTTGGAGGGGTTTAGCTTCTCATGCTAAATTTGGGCCGAAACGCAACAAGCTGTATTTACTGCATGTCCCTGGTAATCATTGATGTGGTTTACATAAAGTGGGCTTTGTTTGCTGCTCTAGTGAGACTTTATTTATATTTTGTTCAAATAAATTAATGGTTTGATTTCCCAGGATAGTCCTAAATCCAGTGGTAATGTTTTTTATTTCTATTTTTTTGACTAAATGAAATGGCTAATTTGAGATATTATTCATATTGAGAGTTATGCATATTATTTGAATGAGCTGTGATGTGATGTGTTAGGATCAGTTCCAAGATAATCTGCTTTTGAATTTGAAGTTATTTCGGTGTTTGTCTTCACTCTGTTTGATTGGAAAATTGCAGTCATTATTGCGACCATGTTTTATTTGGACATTTTTTTGTGTCTGGCTGCAGGAAGATTAGCATCAGAGGTCAAGGACGATCCAACAAAATGAACCCACGATTACGTAAACATTGAGGAAATTTCTCTGCTTCTGTTATTATGTCAGCTTAGTCCATCACTCAGTCAGTCTGCTCATCACCCAGACAGATGCAGCTACATTATGGGAAAGGAATGTCGTCTTTATAGTAAATTACTTGGGGGTCAACAGGGCCACTTCCTGATTGTGGTATTAAAGCAATACACCCTGAAACTTGAACGACTTACCCAGTATCTTAAACATCACAATTAGTGGGAAAACCTATTTCCAGGGAACTGCTATTAGTCTGTGCCACCACCACAGTTCCCTGAAAGTTTACAGATAACATATCTAAGCACAGTTGTGCGTCATGGAACCTGGTGACACTTTGATTCATTTAGTTTCTGTTCACACATTGTCAGATTCAAAGACATGCTACTTTGCCTCTTTACCTTGAAAGATCATTATTAAAATGACAGGACTGTGGCTGTCCTTGCTCTCATCATGCTTAACCCACAGGCCTGCCTCTGGTTGATAGAGTAAGGACTGAAACGTGCTAATGTCGACCTTTCTCTATACATAAACTTCAAAGACAAACATGGGTGAATGATATGAGAGTGGATTCCCAGACCAGTTCACTAATCCATTAAATCACCAGGATGCCCCATTCAGTAGGAAATCGTCTTTGTTCCCAAGGTCTCCCTTTGTGTTGTTTTTGAGGATAAATGATTGGATATCCCTTCTTTGTCCTGTTAACAAGACCGGTGGAAAACAGCCATAAGAAAAATGGCGTTATTTTTCTTCGCTCGGTAATTACTTGAGACAACGATCACAGAGAAGTTACAGACAGACCCCCAGAAAATAGTGGAAAATCTTGAACCATTCACCACAACATTGAGTTGATTGGTGGCTCTGTTGTGCAGGGCAAGGGCATTTTGTTGGCATGGGTCTACTTCCTCTAGATGAAAGATCACTGCAGTTCAGTTTGAGAAATACGGGGAGCAAAGGAGAGTTGGGATTTGGATCTGTCATTAACTATCATTCTGATTAGTTTTGTAATAATAGGTAATTTAATATATTATCTAGGTTTAAAATGTTTTATATATGAGATTTCAAACTGCTACACAGCAGCAAAACAGCTATGTGGTATGTACAGATAGTGGGCTATCCTTAGCATTAGCTGAAATTGAAGTTGCGCTATATCCTACTGTGTACTGCTGCTACATGTGCAGCAGTTAATTTCGTGTCAAGCTGTTGGCAGCCACCACATGAAAGAACAGATTAAACATGACCTTTGCACAAAGAGAACAAACTTTCACTTTATTTTTAAACATGTTAGTTAGCCTGCTAGCTAGTTAGCCTGCTAGCTTGACCACTTGATAGCTTGAAGTAGTTGACTTTCTAGACTGAAGAAATAAATAACAAGTTCTCACTAAGCTAACATTACCTACATAACTCCATAAACATAATAGCGAAGGTGGAAAACCTTTTCCTTCCACTATCACCTCACTTGACATATACTTCACATTCACCAAGGATAACTTCACTCCACTACTTATCTTGTGTATTCAGTGGCTGCTTTCTTTGTTTTATCCTCCTTGTGTAGATAACACTAAGGAAACAGGCTTTCAGCATTTCCATTCTGCAAGTGAAGTTGCACAAAGAGTGTAAAGAGATACACATTAAGCTATTAGCTGGAGCTTCAAAAGGTTACCTACATGTAGTAACTTTAACTTGGAATATATTTAACTTGGAGGAACTTATAAGTTCACTCTTAAGTTTTTCCAAGTTAAATATATATAGCATTCCCTGTATGGTCGTGTGGGTTGAAATAAGTGCTACCTAGGGACAAGAAAGCTATAAACACTCAGACAGCCACAACAGAGTCATTAGATTGTTTTTGATAATATGCAGTTTTTATGAGAAAATAAGGCTGAATGTTGGCATATGAAGGTCAGTTCAGGTTAGAATTGCTTTGTAGTCCGAATTAACTGACTGATTGGTTGCTGAAAATTATTATTCTTTTCAGTTCTAGGCCATGTATTCAGTGCGCATCGTGTCATATTTCAAATAGCAAACCAGTGGCAAATCTGCAGGGGGGCACGGGGGGGACTGCCCCCCTCCTGCTGTAGAGCCTTGCCCCCACCAGCTGCCCCCCTCCCAATCTTTATGTCCTTAAAATACTTTTCACCTGTGCAAGATTGCTTTTGTTTGGCCTGTGAGTACTGCAGGGTGTGAAAAAAAAATCTTATCTTTGTTTTCTTAGAAGAGATAATGATACAATAAATAGTTTTAAAGTGTTTTTGTCGATATGTTATTGACTCCATTTACATATAGAGCATTTAAACATACTTCACTGAAGAGGTATGTGCCACCCTGCATGGACCTCTTGCCACTCCTTTGAAGCTTTGGGCAACATGTTGGCGTCACTGGACAAAATCCACAATAACCTTTCAGCACATTTTTAATCAAATAACCCGGGAGAGATCTACACTCCTGCACCTTCAGGCTTTAGAAATAAAGTTTTTGGGGATTCAGCTTGAGCCAATCACAGGTGTTTGACAGAGAAAGGCTTTCAGTTCAGGATGTACTGCAATCCACAGTGTTGGAAAGAGCTTTCATCCTGGAAAGCGGCCATAGACATTGGAAGCACCACTGCACTTTGGCCAGTTTGGGGGGTTAAATAGAAAGAAAAGAGCTGCAGGACGTGGTTTTTGTAAATTTAAATCACATTCTGGTGATTTTATTTAACTGACTAATTTCCCTCTTATAAGTCTGTGAAGGTTCTCAGTCATCCAGCTCATCGTAGTCTAAGGAGCTTGGAAAGAAAAGCGTCTGGACTTCTTTAAGTTACTTGAAGACGTTTCACCTCTCATCCGAGACCTGAAGAAGCTTCTCGGATGACAAAGACACTTTTCCTTCCCAAGCTCCTTAGACTTTCCTGGTATGACTTTTCCTCAGCTCTAAGCATAATATGCTGTCTATACACTTTAAATTGCTTTTAGGACATCCAATCGTGTGGTATTGCTAACAAAAGACTGTCATGCCTTTGTCATGACTGTGTGTTGACTGTTTGTGTTTTCCTGTTGTGTAACGGTACCGCCACAACACCTTCTTCCATGACTCACATTAGCATAACATCCCCCTGATGGGATATGACTCAACATGAGGTTTAAGTGTTCTCAAATTAAGTCCACGTTTTCCACTCTAGAGGTTTTGTGCCTCTACTCCACTCCAACTTTTGCTTTCGCTACATTTACCTGACAGCATGTGTTAATAGACAGATTTAGATGTTGTTGCCTACAACAAATGAGCTTATTAAATATTATGAGATTGAATCCCGAACATCCACACCAAATGGGTACAGGTGCATGTCGCCATAAACAAGAAAACAGCTCACACCACAGAGTTACGTACTTTTTGGTGTTACTTGTGTACTTTTGTACCATTTCCCTCTCACCTCTCACATTATGCCACTATCTTCCCAGTAACAGTGGAATTATGGGATTTTATGTAAACTATTATTGCTCCTCTATCTCCGTAGCAGCTTGTTTTACACTCTGTCGTAGCTTTGAATGCCTTGAAGTTTAAATGAATCAACACCCCCGAATCATTCTAACTACCAGAAACCTCGAAGCACAGGCCGAGGGGGCGGTGTGGCAGCAATTTTTCACACCAGTCTATTAATTAACGAAAGACCAAGACAGACTTTTAATTCATTTGAAAGCCTGATGCTTAGCCTTGTCCAACCCAGCTGTAAAACTCAGAAACCAGTCTTACTTGTTATCATCTATCGTCCACCTGGGCCTTACACAGAGTTTCTCTCTGATTTCTCAGACTTTTTATCTGATTTAGTGCTCAACTCAGATAAAATAATTATTGTGGGTGATTTTAACATCCATGTAGATGCTAAAAATGACAGCCTCAAAATTGCATTTAATCTGTTATTAGACTCAATTGGCTTCTCTCAAAATGTAAAAGAACCCACCCACCACTTTAATCACACTCTAGATCTTGTTTTAACATATGGCATAGAAACTGAACATTTAACAGTGTTTCCTGAAAACCCTCTGCTGTCTGATCATTTCCTGATAACATTTACATTTACAATAATTGATTACACAGCAGTGGAGAGTAGACTTTATCAAACTAGATGTCTTTCTGATAGTGCTGTAACTAAGTTTAAGAATATAATCCACCCACTGTTATCATCTTCAATGCCCTGTACCAACATAGAGCAGGGCAGCTATCTGAACGCTACTCCAACAGAGGTCGATTATCTTGTTAATAATTTTACCTCCTCACTACGTACGACTCTGGATACTGTAGCTCCAGTGAAAACTAAGGTCTCAAATCAGAAGTACCTGACTCCGTGGTATAATTCTCAAACACGTAGCCTAAAGCAGATAACTCGTAAGCTGGAGAGGAAATGGCGTGTCACAAATTTAGAGGATCATCATTTAGCCTGGAGAAATAGTTTGCTGCTTTATAAGAAAGCCCTCCGCAAAGCCAGAACATCTTACTATTCGTCACTGATTGAAGAAAATAAGAACAACCCCAGGTTTCTCTTCAGCACTGTAGCCAGGCTGACAAAAAGTCAGAGCTCTACTGAGCCAACAATCCCTTTAACGTTAACTAGTAATGACTTCATGAACTTCTTCAGAAATAAAATTTTTATCATTAGAGAAAAAATTACCAATAATCATCCCACAGATGTAATATCGTCTACAGCTACTTTTAGTACCATTGATGTTAAGTTAGACTCTTTTTCTCCAATCGATCTTTCTGAGTTAACTTCAATAATTACTTCCTCCAAACCATCAACGTGTCTTTTAGACCCCATTCCTACAAAACTGCTCAAAGAAGTCCTGCCATTAATTAATTCTTCAATCTTAAATATGATCAATCTATCTCTAATAATTGGCTATGTACCACAGGCCTTCAAGGTGGCTGTAGTTAAACCCTTACTTAAAAAGCAATCTCTAGACCCAGCTGTCTTAGCTAATTATAGGCCAATCTCCAACCTTCCTTTCATATCAAAAATCCTTGAAAGAGTAGTTGTCAAACAGCTAACAGATCATCTGCAGAGGAATGGCTTATTTGAAGAGTTTCAGTCAGGTTTCAGAGCTCATCACAGCACAGAAACAGCTTTAGTGAAGGTTACAAATGATCTTCTTATGGCCTCTGACAGTGGACTCATCTCTGTGCTTGTCCTGCTAGACCTCAGTGCAGCGTTTGATACTGTCGACCATAATATCCTATTAGAGCGATTAGAACATGCTGTAGGTATTACAGGTACTGCACTGCAGTGGTTTGTATCATATCTATCTAATAGACTCCAATTTGTTCAAGTAAATGGAGAGTCTTCTTCACATGCTGAGGTTAATTATGGAGTTCCACAGGGTTCAGTGCTAGGACCAATTCTATTTACATTATACATGCTTCCCCTAGGTAGCATCATTAGAAGACATAGCATAAATTTTCACTGCTATGCAGATGATACGCAGCTCTATCTATCCATGAAGCCAGGTAACACACACCAATTAGTTAAACTGCAGGAATGTCTTAAAGACATAAAGACCTGGATGGCCGCTAACTTCCTGCTTCTTAATTCAGATAAAACTGAGGTTATTGTACTCGGCCCTGAAAATCTTAGAAATATGGTATCTAAGCAGATCCTTACTCTGGATGGCATTACCTTGGCCTCCAGTAATGCTGTGAGGAACCTTGGAGTCATTTTTGACCAGGACATGTCCTTCAAGGCACATATTAAACAAATATGTAAGACTGCTTTCTTCCATTTGCGCAACATCTCTAAAATTAGAAATATCCTGTCTCAGAGTGATGCTGAAAAACTAGTTCATGCCTTCATTACTTCCAGGCTGGACTACTGTAACTCATTATTATCAGGATGTCCTAAAAACTCCCTGAAAAGTCTTCAGTTAATCCAAAATGCTGCAGCAAGAGTACTGACAGGGACTAGAAAGAGAGAGCATATTTCTCCTGTTTTGGCTTCCCTTCATTGGCTTCCTGTTAAATCCAGAATTGAATTCAAAATCCTGCTCCTCACATACAAGGTCTTAAATAATCAGGCCCCATCTTATCTTAATGACCTTGTAGTACCATATCACCCTATTAGAGCACTTCGCTCTCGCTCTGCAGGCTTACTTGTTGTTCCTAGAGTATTTAAAAGTAGAATGGGAGGGAGAGCCTTCAGTTTTCAGGCCCCTCTTCTGTGGAACCAGCTTCCAGTTTGGATTCAGGAGACAGACACTATCTCTACTTTCAAGGTTAGGCTTAAAACTTTCCTTTTTGCTAAAGCATATAGTTAGGGCTGGACCAGGTGACCCTGAATCCTCCCTTAGTTATGCTGCAATAGACATAGGCTGCCGGGGATTCCCATGATGCATTGAGTTTTTCCTTTCCAGTCACCTTCTCACTCACTATGTGTTAATAGACCTCTCTGCATCGAATCATATCTGTTATTAATCTCTGTCTCTCTTCCACAGCATGTCTTTCATCCTGTTTTCCTTCTTTCACCCCAACCGGTCGCAGCAGATGGCCGCCCCTCCCTGAGCCTGGTTCTGCCGGAGGTTTCTTCCTGTTAAAAGGGAGTTTTTCCTTCCCACTGTCGCCAAAGTGCTTGCTCATAGGGGGTCATATGATATGATTGTTGGGCTTTTCTCTGTATCTACTGTACAATATAAAGCGCCTTGAGGCGACTTTTGTTGTGATTTGGCGCTATATAAATAAAATTGAATTGAATTGAATTGAATTGAATTGAGCAGATGTGTTTAAGCTGTTTAATTTCCCCCCATATGTGCTTTTAATCAGTCGCATCCTTCTAATTATCATGAAATCGTCATTTTTTAATCTTACAATCATTTTAGAATGAGTTTTTTTTCAACAACTTTAACATAAACACAGCTTACATTGATATGTAATACTACATTTTAGCCTGCTGACTGGCAGTAAGGATGCTATTGCACCCTCATAGCAGCTAATCCTGCGTCTCTGCTTGTCTGTGACTCCTTGAACCGCCCATGACATGAAGTCGACGGTCCATCGATGGGAGGAGCCGAGAAGCAGAAAGTGTATGCTGCGGCTTGTTTGTGTTTGCCCGTGATCGTGATGCAGTTAAATGGAGCTCGTGCTCTTTGAGGTTTTTATTGTCTCATTTACTTCCTGTTTTTCTTAATACTCTTATATGAGCTTGAAAAACTGCAACCATATAAACTTCCTCACGCTGCACCAAATTGCCGGTGCTTTTTATTTTCATCGCAGAGCTTTTTGCTCACATGTCACATGTGTTCTCATTTTGGGTCTGGACCCAGATGGCCATTATTTGCCTTTTTGCATCTGACTTTCCCTGGGGATAGGAAGAGAAGGAAAGAAAGGGGGGAGAAAAACCCCGAACGCCTCCTCATTCATTCCCAAATGCTTTACAGATAGTCACAGGAGTATAAAGCCTGTTTCGGTGCCTTTTGTTCACTTAGTCACTTACCACTTTGAGCTTTTCTTATGATAAAAAGAAGAGAGGCCGCTTTGGAGAAGAGATACAGGGGAAAAATCATAATATAGGAAATACAATAAACTAATTTTAGTTAATATTATTCTTTACGGCCAGTTTGTTTGTAGTGCAACCGTCGGCACACTTCCTGCAGGTGTGTGTTTACTACAAAGACGGAAAAGAAAAGAAGCTGAGAAGCGTAAAGTACAGAGGAAAATACAAGAAAGTAATTGTCACATGCAGATTGTTTCTTTGGAAAAATGTCTGGGAGGATAAACCACAGCCAAAACCCCCCAGAAAAACCTCTGTGTGACACTACAGTCTCTAGAGTTTCAAGGTCCTCCTTCTCAGTGGGTGTCGTAAGGAGGTCAACCTCCCCTTCCTCCATTCCTCCACGTTCTTCTTTCCATGAATTTAGCAGCCTCATTCTCACTAACTGTCATCAGTGAAGGAACACAGTGCGCCCCGGTGTGTGTCACTCTGCCCTTTCTTGTCCGGTTTATTTATTTATATGATTTATTTCTGTGTGTGTGTGTGTGTGTGTGTGTGTGTGTGTGTGTGTGTGTGTGTGTGTGTTTAAGCGTGTATTCATATCTTTGTGGGGACCAACGGCCCTTATGGGGACCAAAATCCCGGTCCCCACAAGTTTGAACGGTGGGAACAGGGGTTACAATTAGGTTAGGGTTAGGAATTCATTTTTCATGGTTAGGTTTAGGGTAACGAGCTAGGGAAAGCATTATGTCAATTAGATGTCCCCACAAGATATGAATACGTGTGTGTGTGTGTGTGTGTGTGTGTGTGTGTGTGTGGGAGCGTTATCTGTTCATAGGATGTTGACATGTGGAAGAATTCCTCTTGCCCTTTTTTCACGCTCCACCATTAAAATTAGGTCAAGGTCAGGCTGCCTGATAGTGAAAAGAAAAGGAAATCAAAGAGAGAACGCGATGAAATTAGAGGAAAGCCAGAAGCAAAAGATGCTGGTGGAGTCTTTTGTTGCTTTGACCCTTAAAGCTAGCCCCTATATTCTCAGCAATGAAACAGTGAAACAGCGAAGAATTCACTTTTTAACTGTGTGTTTATGTTTTCAGCTTCGATGTGGAGAATGGACCCTCTTCTAGCTGCAGCCCCTTGGACCCTCAGGCCTCCCCTGGCTCCGGTCTGGTCCTCCACACCAACTTCCCAGGTCACAACCAGCGCCGAGAGTCCTTCCTCTATCGCTCAGACAGCGACTATGAACTGTCCCCCAAGTCCATGTCACGAAACTCCTCCATCGCCTCTGAACTGTGAGTAGAAATAAATTGCAATTAGTTTGAAATTAGTTCAGTAAGTATGTTTTTTAGGATCAGGTGTTGAGTTGCTCTCACCTCAAGTGAACTTGATTCTGCAGCTTTTTAACGGTGCAAAATGCCACAGGTTGTTAGACGCAGTCAGTCCTGGTTTGTGTTCATGCATTCCAGGTTTTGCATATCTGGCCTCTACCACAAACACTACTGCTCTCTTCTCTAAAATAATTCTCACTGTGCTGCCTGCTTTGCATGTCATAGATCGGAGGAGTCGATTCAGCACAATCATCACTTTGTAATTACATGTGAGGAAATGTTTTTCGTAATCTGCACTTCCAGTAAATGAAGATGTTTCAATATGCTTGACCTTAGTACATTAAAAGTATTATTTAACTAATACATGCAGTATGTTGTCATACTGTGCACGTAGCTCAGTGGACATCAACTGACTGAAAACACTCCATAGTTACTTAATTAGGTACACTTTGCTATTACCAGGTTCTGTTACTCAGATTCAACAAGCAAACATTCCTCGGAGATTTTGGTCCATATGGACATGATAGCATCACACACCTACTGCAGATCTGTCAGCTGCACATCCATGATGCGACTCTCCCGCTCCAGCATGTCCCAGAGGTGCTCTGTTGGATTGAAGTCTGGTGACTGTGAAGGCCATTTATGTGTCATGTTCAAGTAATCAGATAATTTGAGATGATCTGACCTATGATGGATGGTAAAGGGATGAACTTGGTCAGGAACAATACTCAAGTAGGATGTGGTGTTTAAATGATGCTCTATGCCCCACACCCTTTCATCAGCAGCAGGAGAAAGGACAAATTCTCACCCTGCCACCTAAATGTGGCAGCAGAAATCAAGACTCATCAGATCAGGCACCATTTTTCCCATCGTCTGTTGTCAGATTTCGGTGAGTTTGTTCAACCTGTTCTTAGCTGACAGGAGCGGCACCTGCTGTGGTCTTCTGCCATAGCTCATCTCCTTCAGCGTTCAGAGATGCTCTTCCTCATATTTTGGTTGCAGCCATTGGTTATTTGAGTTACTGTTACCATGCTGTCTCTTCGACGCAGTCTATCCATTCTCCTCTGACCTCTGGCATCGACGGGGCATTTTTGCCCAGAGAACTGCCGCTCGCTGGATTTTTTCTGTTTATTCCAGAACATTCTCTGTAAACCCAAGAGATGTTTGTGTGGGAAAATTCCCAGTACATCAACAGCTTCTGAAATATTCAGACCAGCCAGTCTGGCACCAACATGATAGACAGGCTGGCTGGGTATTTATGTTAATGAGCAGTTGAACAGGTGGCCACTGAGTGTTCACCGTAAGTAGTGACGATCACAATGAAATTAATGGAAGAATATTGACAACATTTCCTGAAAATAGTGTATTGTTAGTCTTGGCTTCATCAAGCCAAAGTGTTTTTTCTAGAGACATCTCTCTTAGATGTTCTCTTCCTGGTCTTGAATGTTATCTTATCTATAGTTGGCACCTTCACTGTTTCTGTCCATGAAGGAGTCTCTTGTCTGTAAACTTTGACCACTTCCTTGGGAGTGACTTCTTGACTTGGCTAGCTGTTGTGACATTGAACTTTTTAACTAAGGAAAGAATTCCTCATCCTCCTGGCCTACAGAGGAATCTTTTGAGCTGCCTGGTGCATGCCTTCCTTATAAGAACAGGCCAAATTGTTAATTTGGTCAGTCCTGGAATCTCTTTTCCTACAGTGGGTTTATTCAGTTTTTTCGGCCTAACGATGGGCTCCTTCACAGCACTGATTTCATATTTTACCTCATATCAAGGGTTTCAGTGAACAGCTGCCAGAAACAAATTCTAGAAAACTTTTGTCCAGTTACTTCTGAGTCTGTAGGCTCAGTAATAGGCTGTAATTCCTAAGCAGTTTGTGCCATCTATTTGTTCACCTTCTTGTATTAAAGCTGAAAGGCTGCTGAAAGGTTGTGTACGGAGGAAACATTACAAAGGTTGTGCCTTTATCCAAAAAACATACGGACCTAACTATATAAGGATCTCCTCACTGACCACATTATGACAATATTTTTGGACCCACAGAAGAGTCACTTTCTGTCCCCACCTCAGCTAACAAAAATAGGTTAATCTCAATATCGAGGCCTCCTTGACCCAGGTACGCGTTCTCCCACGGTACTTTCCTTCCCATTTATTAGGTTGTTGCACAAAGCTGCTTGGGTCATTTTTTATTGCTCTTTCTTAACAGTTCTCTCATTTTCTTGATATATTTTGTATCCAAGCATTTTGCTGACGATGGTTTGTTTCTTATTTGTGTTTAGACATGGTGATGACCTGATCGTAACACCTTTTGCTCAGGTAAATATCCCGTTATCTAGTTGTATGTACACATTTATGTTTTTATGTTCAAGCTAAGCCTATTTTAAGTAAATCTTTCAATAAATGCCACAGTTATCAGCATACATGTAAGTAGTTGCAAAACTGAAATCTAAAATGCAGACTTGAAATGTGCATGCGGTGTAAAAAGGGCTCAGTTTTAACAGGACTAGCAACATTCGTCCTAATGTTTAAATTACAAGTAAATAAGTAAAAGTGCAAAGAATGCTACTGATTCGCTCTCTCTGCTTATTCAGGTTCTTGCAAGCCTTCGAAGTGTAAGGAATAACTTCACTGTACTGACCAATGTCCAGTGTGCCTCCAGCAAGTAAGTACCTCTAGTGGCTTCTAGCATATTTTAAATAATGAGCTGGCATAATTCATGCATACACATCAATCAAGCTGAAATCTACATAAAAATTCTGAGGGTTCATATTTTGTGGTGAGTGTAAATGTTTTTTTCCCAAAATAATATTAGATTTTAGAAAGTGAAAGAATTTAATCAGAACAACGCTTGCAGTCTGCAGTTCCACCAGTTTGTCACAAGGGGGAGGCATGGTCTTGCAGTGGGGCTGAAGTGGGACGTTTGACATCAGTGCAGCTGAACAGTTAAACCAGTCCAGTGAAGACCATACATACTTCAGACAGACAAAAATGAACACAAGCTAGATTTGAAAAGTTAACTCAACACGATGCTACAGCCGAAAGAATCTTTAATTTTTCTCCTCTCTGGTTTCCAGAACAATAGGAATAGTTCTCTGTTGTGCATGGCACGGTTCAAATGCTCTATAAGGAATTCCTCTGTGGTCATGAAGCACAAACAGAAAAACACTCCTGCAGCTACACACGCATGAAGTGACTCATTGGCATTCACCGTGCACCACTTCAGAGGCCGCTGCAGCATATATGCGTTTGGCATACGATAACGCAGGAGACTAGTTACAATCTCTCTTCAGATGGCCAAAAAAAAGAAGAAAATGTGTCGTTATTTAGTTTTTCAATTTTTTTTATGTCTCTCTCTTTCGAAAGGCTAGCTTTCTTTTTCAACAATATACGTGTCGTTTGTAGTTATAGTTAAGTAAGAGTGCTCCGTTTTTCAACAGTGTTGCTTTAAGCTGCAGCAGCACACTGAGCATCATCTCTCCCAGTGGAGTGCGACTGCAGATTTAGATGTACTAGAAATATGTATGTAGGCCACCTTTCTTTCTGTTCTTCACTGTGAAGGTTTATGTATGAATATGTGTTTCTAAAGACACTAAAAGCTCTCTGCTCTGCCTCAGGCTGAATTAACGCTCAGTTTTCTGTATTGACTACCTGAAGCCCGTCTGACCTACATTTAGCTCTGATAGCTCCACACAGACAAGAGCAAAGACTGAGAAGCACACACGGCGCACAAACGTGGATCGTTCATGTATACTGAATTAAATACACACATAAGCTGGAGCTCACCATTCCAGCACACATGCACAGTTTTCACTTAACCCGAGTTCTTATTTGGGACACATTTTTATGGTATTTGAGGTTATTTTTATACTAATCAAGCTCAGTTAAACTTTAAAAAAATAGGGACGGTGGGTTCATTGTAAAGCATAAAACCAAACAAAAAAAGTATAAAATATTTAGCTGAATAGAAAATAATGAGCAGAAAAGCCAAAATGCAACATCCCCATATGAGGACACGGGGCCTCAGGAGGTTAAAACTGATGTGTTTAGCAACATGTTGCAGAACACTGACCAGCTCCACCTAAAAGTATTCAGTCTATTTATACTCTGCAACCCCTGCCTTGACTTTTCGAAACTTTTCACACAGTTCAACCAGGAAGTGCAACATGTAAACACGCAACTAAATGCTTAAAAGACTTTTACACTTTTTCAGTTTGCTGGTCTAGAGCATTCAGGTGTGTGTTTCCCAGGTGTGGATGCACATGCAGCAAGTTCACCCCAAAGTCAGACTGTGCAATGCTCAGAGGAATTGCAGAAAACCCAAGAGCTAGCCTCAGCTAGCATTTTAAATGTTTTAAGTTCACGAAAGTATAATTAGAAACAAATGTATGGCAACACAGCTTAGGTTTGCAAAGCTGCATCTGAGCAAACTGCAAGACTTCTGGACAGACGAAACCAAAGTGAAGATGTTCAGCTGTCGTGCACAGCACCACTGTGGAGAAAACCAAACACAGCATATTAGCATCATACCTACTGTCAAGCAGGTCTGTGGAGGGCTCTCTCAAGCATAGTAGCGATGGTCCAGTCCAAGTCCAGACCTCGACCTGTTTGAAATGCTGTGGCAGGACCTTAACAGGCTGTGCGTAAACCAATCCCACAAACACCAATGAGTTAAAGCAGCGTTGTAAAGAAGCGTAGGCCAAAATTCCTACACAATGTGTGAGACAGCCATACAGAAAACAGTTACTTTAAGTTATCGCAGCTAAAGGTGGTGTACAGCTTAGTTTTTCCACAGGACTGCCCGGAGTCCATGCAACGTCCACATATCTATATATTATTGCCAGAGCCTCTAAAATATGTTAATTTAGTTAGTGTGTTTTTTTTGTGTTTGGTTTTTAAATTTTCAAGTAAGATTTGCTAGTGTTTAAATATAAATATATATCTGGGGTAGTCTTTGTTTTATAGCATCTTTTTTTCCCCCTTTCTGTGTTGTTTTCGTCCTTCCAGGCGCTCTCCTGCAGCAACAACTCAGCCTCCAGTCACCAGAGTTTGTCTCCCGGGTAAGCAGCTCAGAGAAATGTCCCCCTACATGTTTGACCTGTGCCAAGCTACCAGATACAAAGTTATCTTGTTTTGTATCTGGCTCACACATTCAACCTCTGTATTCTCCTTGTTTTCATCATCGTCTCCTCCTCCCTCCCTTCCTCGCTCTATCTTCTGTCTTCTCCTTGTCCCGTGAATTCGCCTACGTGACCACTTACATTTTCTTTTTTCTTTCTTTTTCCCCCCCACCATCTGTCTCCATCTCCAGCGTTGTAGCGCAGACTATTTTGTCATCAAGCTCATTAACTTTGTTCAGTCGCAATTAGACTGGCGGTTGAGACATACGCTCACACTCACACTTGCACACACAGTTTGTCCTATTAAACCAGCTCGCTTTAAAGAAAACAGCAGACCTCCCTTTTCATCTTTCATCGCGCTTGATTTTAAGCAGCCGTGTGACTTTCTGTACTGTACTCGTACATGTCCAGGCCAATAAGAGGCAGTGTGTGAGTACGTGTACGGGCACAGATAACTTTATGTGTGTCTTTGCAAAGTGAAAAGTGCTTTCAGTCCTCTGTGTAGTGCTAAGGTTTGTTCTTATGCACTTGCTCAGCCAAGGTCATTCGCTTCACAGAGGCGCGAGCAGTAATTACGGTTAAATGTGTACACTTTTTAAAAGCATTTTTGCACATCGGAAATGTGCGCAAGTCTCCTTCAAGTGTCGTTTTAAAGCCATCATTTCACAGCAACCATCTAAACCAGACAGGAGCTGCACAAGATTAAAAGGAAATGCAGTCTTTGCACACAGTTATATGTCACGTTTGCCATAGGCGATAACTGAATGTGCGCTAAAAATGATGTTTTGCCCCAAAATATTCATTTTAAGATGCATCGACATTTGTCTTTCATTCTTTTATTAAAAGAGTGAACCATGAGACCTCGCATCTGTAGGCAGATGTACCCACACTGTCTGCAAAGGGCATTAAAAACAGTCCCAGACAATGTGTTGTTGTATAAAGAGAGACCGAGATGAGCAACAGTGAAACTGAGAATGGCGAGGCAGTTAACCATCAAATAACCAAGATGTTTGACATGAAACCCATTCAGGCCAGATAAGGTATCACGGTTAACCTAGTGAAAATGAAGCCTCGCACAGTCTTTCTCTTTAGTCTCCTTTGTTTGGGGCAGGTTCCATATAGAGCTCTTCAGGAGGATCAGACAGCTTCTAATCTTCTTTCATTTTTGAGTCCAAATAAGTCATAATTCAGCACATTCTTGTTGAATTAGTCCTTACTGGTCTGTTTGTGTTATTGCTCAAATATATGACTTCATGTCGTTGAAAGGGAAGTAACGCATTATGCTGTTTATACAATGTCTGTCTGCGTGTGTGTGTGTGTGTGCGGCACTGTGTGCACAGTGCATGAGCAGCAGTTAACTCGGCGACATGTGTTAGTGAGCGTTTCGTGCAATTGTATCCAAACTCTGTACAATGTTGCAATGGATGCGGATTGATAAGATGCTCACATTATATCATATAATCATCAAGTATTGTGAGTAATGTTGGCGTGTGTGTTCATGAGTGTGTGTGTGTGTGTGTGTGTGTGTGTGTGTGTGTGCGCGCTGTAGGGAGGTGTTCCTGTGGCTCTGATTGACGTCAGCAAGCCTGTATGTGGCTTCTGTTGACTTCCTGTCAAAGCAGATGGACTGAGTTTTCACTTCCTTCTTCGGAACCGCAGTTCATCAGGTGCTCTAAGTTAGTGTGTGTGTGTGTGTGTGTGTCATAAGCGAGCTGCATAACGTGCATTGTGACCTTTCTTTGTATGGGTGTCGCAAAATTACTGGTGCGTATTACGTTCAAGTTCAGTCGTTTGAGTCACAAAGTTTAAGAATTACTGAGTGGAGTTGACAGTTCAATCCTCCAATTTATGGAAACATTTATTTACACTTGCGGCCCACATGCATGTGTCTTTGTGCCATTTGTGAAGAATAGCAAACGGCCATACGCTGGGCCACCTTAACAGGCTGCACAACAAATTCAAGCATAACCAACCTTCTTTAAATTGCATCATTAATCTGTTTGCATAATTACAACCATACGCAGATGCTCAGAGAAACAGTAAAAGTTATTAAAAAAAAGTATGTCTTTGATGGTTTAATGTACAAAGCAGGAGAGGTGTTTTAGTGAGGAGCAGAAGTTTGAATGAACTTGACACAACAGCGCCGCGGACTTTCAGAACATCCTCGACACATTTCTATTTGCTTTGTAATTTTTCACATGAGATCATACTTTTAAGCTAGCCTCACGAGCTGATGAATGACCTCGTTTTAGTTCCAAAGAGACCCATGAGGGGTATTTCCCAAAGTCTGACTTGACCCGTGCATTCCAAAGTCCTCCCCAGTCGTGCCGCCAGCACTGCTGCAGATGCGCTGAGCTGCAATTGACAGAATAACTCACTGGAGTCTGCTTGTTACTGCAAAAGCTTATCAGCAATGTTGATGGTTAACCTTCTAATTACCAAACTACGTGACTTCATTTTGTTCATAGGTGTAAGAGTATGTCAGTAGTGTGGGAAACTTTCATGTTTTCAATCAAGCGATATAAGATAAGTAAGGAAACCTTTAAAATGCATCAATGCACTTTAAAACGTTTAATCAAGTATTCCAGTGGCGTCACTTTGTGTAGTAAACTTGTTATAAGTCATCACCTGCCCACTGCAGAATCACTTCTGAACTCAGTCCCACCGTTTTCTCATGACTCTCTAGGCCACGTCCTCACTTCACACTACCTGTATTCACATATGTACATGCAACCGCATCTCTCTCTCCCACCATCACCATCTTTTCGTTCTTTTATTCATTGCCATTATTTTGAGGAGGTGTGGGGGGTTGAGGGGGCAGGAAACGTGAGGCAGGAAGCGAAGATCAGATTGTTCCTGTTTTGCTGTCTCTAAACTCTTGTAACTTGACGGAAGCCAGGAGGAACTGTGCGCAGATAAGGTGTGTGTGTGTGTGTGTGCGTGTGTGTGTGTGTGTGTGTGTGTGTCAGCCCACTGGAGAAAAATAGGATACGAAGAGACAAAGGCCTATTGTCTGTGCCCACACACTGCACAAACATGCACATGCTGACACAATGATATAATACGTAAATACCTACAGTGGCGCAAACCGCGTCGCTCTCAGGTGCCGAATCCCTTTCACCTTCTCTAAGGACACGAGTTGAATCTCTAAAAGAGAAAAATAATATTAAAAATGGAAGAAGCGGCATGTTTTGAATAGAATTCCTGAAAGAAGTCAAACGGATGTTAACAGTTGCTCTCAATTTTGATAAAACGTGTTCTCTGCTAAAAATAACACGAAAGGCAAATGAAAAAAATCAGAAAATCATCTTCAAAAAAGTAACAATAAACTCAATGACCTAGTAATTTTCTAATAGATTTCTAATCTACAAATATATAGAGATGATATTAGACTATGCATTAGAATAAAGTGGTTATTAAATGAGAACCTCAACAATCATTGGCTCTCATTGTTTCACAGGTTTTGCTCTTTGCTTAAACTGGAGGAATTGAAGGTTTCGTATCATCAGTGCTGCCATAAATGTTGTAAATATCGTCACCATAGAAATCCTATGAGAGCGGATAGCTGAAAGAAATATCACTCTGGTTTTTTGCCTCCAAAGCAACTTAGGCTACAGCATGTTGCTGAAGGAAACTTTGGCACGGAGACATTTTGTTGCTGAAACTCTGCAGCCTACATTGAAACGTAATGCCACGGACAACTGCTGGATGATGCTCTTGGTTGTTTTGTTTCTTTATTTGTATGTTTCAAATGTGAATCTGACAAAAGGTGGATGTGGAGAAAGTCTCTAGGTTCATTGATACCAGTGTGTGGTGAGGGATTGTTATGCAACTGGGACCATTGGTGCATCGGTCCCCGTCCATCACTTCTACTCAGCAGTAAGTGGAAATGTCCACAGATTTCTGTTATCGTGTTCATCCCACACCCTGTGGTCTAAAGTGTTACAGTTTAAAAGCACACTTAGAAGTTGTGCTTTTGAACACCTGACAACTTCTGAGTGTCAGGTGTGGCTAGTGCCTTTGTCATCACACGGTACCCAACAGTTAGGAAAAGTACGGTACGCTTTTTTCTCTCGGAACAAAGACGAACATGCCGTAGATGAACTACTGGAGATAGATTAGATTGGTTTCTAGATAACTGTTAAGTGATTTATGCAGTAAGTCGGACAACTAGGTGAAAAGAGAATGTGTTGGAATCATAAAATAATGTGAATTTAACTCAAGGCAATAGTGGGACAATCAAGTCGAGACATCACCCAAAGGTATTCTTTCACATGTGTACATATATCAGATCACTGCAGATGTATTTTTACTTCTGGAAAGTGAAGATGCTGCCACGCAGGTAGCAGGACGCGTGACGTCAACTTGCAAATACCTGGGCTATTCTCACACAGGAGCATCAGATATGTTATGCAGCTTACAGCAGGTAGCAGGTTAAAAATAATTTAATGTCCCCATTCTCACTTGAAAAAGAAGATAAAGTGAATACATTGAAAGATGTTGTAAAATTTAGGCTGTAAATCAGTTTTTATGCACACAGTGTTTAAAAGCTGTGCTACTGTCCACTCTTAAGGTTTCGGTGTCTTTTGGCGTTACAGTTATTGAGCTCAGTGACGAAAACTCATTGTTTTCACAGAGCCATTATCACGTCACAGTCACGAATGGGTTGTTTGAGATCCGCATTCACATGTGCTGAGAAATTCCAAATAATAGCGAGCCACCGACCCAAAGCAGCTGTCTTGTGTTATGGTGTCATAACAGAGTCAGGAAATATTATATCCCATTAGTAACGCACTTAGCTGTGAGAACCTCGCGGAGGTATGACCTGATTTCCTCGTCAAGCCGACCTCTGTGATGAAATGCTGTCATACAGGATATATGTGAGGCAAAGGGCTCTTGAACTCTCCAGACCTTAGTCGCATACACACCGCTTGTGTCTCAGTTTGGCCGATTAGCAGTGTGGAAAGGTGTCATTGAGATGACTTTTAAATCGTAATGTGCTTTTCCATTGTGTAAGTGCTTTCTTATAAAGTGGACAGGGGCCTCCCATGACTTTTCCCCCAAAACAGCTGTTTGGTGAACTTTGTACACCAAGTATGAGTGACGATAGCGAACGCGCTTGCGTGGCACGGATCAGGATGGGGGGAAAAAAGCAAACAACAATTTTGCAAACAGAAACCAGTGCACACATATTTGTTGTGTATGGCACTGTCCATATTTGGAGAACTTTCTCTTTGTTTATAACCAGGAAATTCTTAGCTATGTCTTAAGGAAAAGCTTGTTATAAAAACACAATGGTGGATCAAGATAATGCTGCTGCTATATTTGGTCATCAAAGCTTTGTTTGTACACAGGATTCATAATGGAGACAAGCACTCCTGAAAGGTTTACATAAATTCATTTGCTGCTCAGATTCAAAACCTTTAAATGTGCCAGATCGTACATGTTTGTAAATACAATCTGCCTCAACAAGGAGGATCATGATTATTGTGGATTTTTACAGTTGCAATCAGAAGTTTAAATACACCGTCATGGGCATGACTGGCATTGCTTTTAATGTTTCGCTGAACTGTTCTTTTTCCAGGCTGGAATGATTGTACAGCATACACCTTTAGCGACTTTAAAAACAGAGTTCACAAGTTGGTTTCACAAGTTTGAATTTATTTTGGATTGTGTTTAATCTGCACAGGGTCAAAATTATACAAACGTGGTCAAATGTACATATAGCCCCACAAACATTTGGCAAAATTACCCTTAGCAAGAACTAGACAATTCTGATAACAGCCAACAAGTGTTTGGTATAATTCTGGCTGGATATTTGATCACTCTTTTTGGCAGAATTGGCAAAGTCAACACATTTTCATTAGGGTTGAGGTTAGGGCTTTGGAAAGACAATTCCAAAATCGGAATGTTAGCCTGCTTTATCCCTCCCAAAACCAGTTTTTATGTGTTTGGGATCACTCCCCTCTTGGAATACCCAGTTGTGTCTGATTTTCAACCTTCTAGCTGTCGATTTCAGGTGTAATTCCAGAATTTGGAGGCCAGCCTCCTTCATTATTCCATCCAATTTGCATAATGTAGCAGTAACACTGGCAGCAACACAGACCAGGGCATGGTGCTGCCACCACCGTGCTTGTCAGTTTGTACACTGTTCTTAGATTTCAAAGCCTAGTTTTACTTACCTTTCTCCAGGAGGCATTTGGCTCGTCCATGTGGGCAGCTGCAAATATCTGCCAAGCTTGAAAATCCCAAAAGGTTGATTCTGTTCATCTGGACGTTTTCAGTTGGAGAAACGATTCATCCAAGTGACTTCTTCAGTCTCAGCTGACTCGGGTTCAGCTGCCTAAGCAAAAACCTGTAGTGATCCCGTACGTGTCAGGGGTATCGGAGCAGTTGAGACGCATTTTTTCTAAACACCGGGTCTCTGTGGCTTTTAAACCCCAAAACACGCTGCACCAAAAATTGGTCCACCCCAAGGATCGGGTCCCCCGACACAAACAGAGTAACATAGTGTGCGCTGTTAAGTGACAGGAGGATTGCCAGGATTTATACATCGGGGAAACCAAACAACCTCTGGCGAAGCGGATGGCACAACACAGAAGAGCTACCTCGTCAGGCCAGGACTCTGCAGTCTATTTACACCTACAGGCCAGTGGACACTCTTTCCATGATGAGGATGTACACATCCTGGACAGGGAGGAACGCTGGTTTGAGCGCGGAGTCAAGGAGGCCATTTATGTGAAAAGGGAAAGACCATCTCTGAATCGAGGAGGGCCCTAAGGGTACATCTGTCACCATCTTACAATGCTGTGATTGCAGCCATTCCCCAACTCTCTGTGAATGGTACTCATGGTTATTGATCAGTAGTTGTTGATCAATGGTCATGACAATTTGCATATTAATGATGAAGGAACTGAGCTCACAGCCCATTGTTCCTTCAGTGGGCTGGTTTCAGTCATTGTCCAAATGTACTGTTTATAAGGTTGGAGGAACCTGCAGTCAGCTGAGACTGAAGAAGTCACCTGATGATGAAAACGTCCCGATGAACAGAATCAACGTTTTTTGGGATTTACTTACCTGGATGATTGAGCATGCATCAAGACTTAAAGGTGTTGGAGCAGGGACTCCAACACCTTTAAGGTCAACACCCTCTCAGTCTTTGGCAATGCCAAACAGTAAAACTGTGAACAGTGACGCTGGTGTTCTGAGTATTGGTCAATCCAAAAAGTGCTATCAAAGTCCTTTTTATACTGGCAAACAGAAACTACCAATCATGATGACTAACAGAAACATACATGAAATTATTTATTTAAGCCTCTCTGTGTGCCAGCAGAAAGTAGAGCAAAGGGCCTTGAAGTAGGACTACCATATCAGTCTCTTTATAAATGTTATTTAATGCAGGCTTTCAACAACCATGCACTCCCTGATTCAGACAGTGGCCCGGTGTGTGTGGGGAATGCACAGAGGAGGTCACAGAGAGGAGGACAGGAGAGACAGAACAGGAGGAGGAATGAATGAGGAGTGATGAGGACAGGAGAGATAAGGGTTGTCTTGAAAAGGGAGGAAGAATAAGCAAGAAGGACCCTGAGAAAATATGAGACAAGAAAGAAGAAACCCAACACAGAAACAACATGAATTCTTTCTGAGTCAAGCAGTCATCACTGTCTTATTTATTACTTGTATTGACATCTATGTAAAAAGGAATCTAAAGGAATTTAAACTGGGCCACTGCAGCTATACTAACAAACAGGAGTCGATGGAGCCATAGCAAACCAGCCAGACACACCACTCGCTGTACTCGTGTTGTATGTCTATTTGAAAAGATGATCAACATGTGAAAAAAATCACACACAATTATCTATCAGACTTTAAGTAAAAGAATATTTTTATCTGTGGAGTTGCTTTCTCAGCTAAAAAAAAAAGCATAGTCTGTGTACTTACTCATAAATGACAGTTTTGATTGATGATGGCAAATGTAATTATGGTGCTAATGATTGTTTGCATGGAAACATGCTTGGATGTCTCGTAGATGTTTCACTTCTTCCTCAGATATGTACAGACACTTGTGACCATGGCACAAATAATCACACATACACATAAACCTCAGCTGATATTAGTTTAGAGTGGTAGCATGTGACCAAAAACAGCCTAGACCCTGTCCAAACTTTAGACAAAAGAAGTATCCTGGTATAAGAGCCATTTATCAAGAAAACCTTTGAACTTGGTTCTGCAGTATAGGCAGTTTTTGTGAAGAACTGCGTCAAAACTGCGTCAAAAACTGGTTAACAAAGATATACTTTACAAAAATATAGGTCATTAGGGTTTCATCTGGTCCCTCCTTCAGTAACTTCAATCTAAAGAGCAGTTTTCCTTGAGGGACTACATGCTGTCAGTTTGTTGTTGGTAGAAACATGCATGACATCATATGGTGATCACTTTTGCTTTGTGCATATATTTGCATCTTCTTGCAGCTGCTGTGTGTGCAGTAGTACTGTTTTGTGAGCACTTTTCATTTACTGTACACACAAACACACATAGGTCGTTACGAGAAGTTGTCATGTTAACAGGCCCAGTTAAAACTAGAGTCTCCAGTAGGAACGAGTGCAGCTGTCTTGACCTTCTCACCGATGCAGGCCTACAGCAGAAATGACGATCTGTTAGTGTGACAAGTGTGCTTATCTCACGAACCTATACGCGCACGCAAAAATGATACAAAACCCTGTGTTTACCAGAAAGAATAACCAGATTAGGCCATGTTGGGCTGCATTGCCTGCTGCTCTTCTAATACTGGGGCTTTTTTGAAATATATCAAAAAGTTGCTGGTTTCGGGCAATGAAATAAGTCTCTAAGACAGGGGTGGGGAACTCCAGGCATCAAGAGCCGGTGTCCTACAGGTTTTAGATCTCACCCTGGGTCAACACACCTGAATCAAATGATGAGTTCATCACCAGGCCTCTGGAGAACTTCAAGACATGTTGACGAGGTCATTTAGCCATTTAAATCAGCTGTGTTGGGTTAAGGACACATCTAAAACCTGCAGGACACCGGCCCTCGAGGCCTAGAGTTCCCCCAGTCCTGCTCCAAGAACTGCAAACCGTCTTTTAGTTTGTGTGGTAATGCTGGAAAAGTGTCACGGTCCAGATATGTAGTTCACTGAGGGATATTGTGGCTGAGCAAGCATGTCTAAATGCTGCAGATACAGTATCACCCAGCCTATCAGCTGTTTCTCAGCTCACACTCTGCTGCGCACGTCCACAACACGGACCGTTGCTGTGGTAGTGACGTCTTTTACCCCCATAGCCTCTGCCTCACTCTTCCCTGCTTTCTCCAAGAAGTATCCAAGCATTGAGCTACACATACTCTCGGTTGCATTTCCCTGCTTGATAGAGGCTAATGGCTGTTTATACTTTTGCCCCTTGTTTCACCTGCCCTCTTTACTACTTCCCAACTGCTCCCAAAACAAATCATACCCAAACACTGTTATACAAGAGTCTGGCTGGTCTGCTGTGTATCAAACTCTGAAGCAACAATATTGGAATTTTAATTGTTTAAGCGCTTCATGTGTCCAGGCAGTTGTTTCATTCCTAGACAGGGCAAGGAGACATTTAGAGACATAGTTTCTGTGATGGGGAATGGCTTTGGGTTTCCCTGATGGGAACAGTTTAGACAGCTAACAGGAAAGTGGGTGATATCTAAAGCATAAATTCCCCCTCTGATTTACTGCAACTGCTCTTGAGGTGTGTGCACTTGGAGGAAGGAGCATGTTTTATTTCTCCATGTCTGACTGACTACGCGAAAGGCTCTTCTGCAAAAGCCCTATGCAGGCAGTGTGTGTATTTGCTGGTGTGTGTTGCGGCACATCTCCACCAGCATGCAGGCAACTGCCACTGACAATATCTGAACGAACTATTGCAGCAGCTTTTAAAGTTCAACACAGATTATGTAAATCAGGGCTCATATTCATTCTGCAAGTCCTGTGGTTCATGCAATAAAGATAGGGTGCTGTTTTTCAATTATATTCATAATCATATCGATATTTTTTTTTTAAGCCCTTCGCATGACTCAGAAAAAAGCAACAGCTTTCCAGCATAACAAAGTAATAATATAGTATTGATAAGTAGTTTCACTGTTAATAACAAGGGGAAACTGTAACCAACAGTTGTATGGAAACTGTTTTAATACAGTTTTCACACCACTCATAACTTATGTATAAGTCATAATTAAACTACTTTAGTCAGGTTTATATAAAGATATCTTCAACTTCAATGTTCCCAAACTTCTTAGACACTCTGATAGTAAAAGCACTCAAACACACACACACACACACACACACACACATGCACACACACACACACACACACACACACACACACACACACACACACACACACAAACTCTCTGTGTTGGATGAGAGGCAGGATAAGGACTTCAGTGGATGCATTTGAATTGCATCAAAGTTGGCAGGTGCAGACAGTCTGCTTGGATGTATGTGCACAGATGACATAATAGAAACTGTAAATGCATGCAAAACAAAGGTATGACTATTATATGAGTGACTGTGAATCAAGTGTGTGTGTGTCTGTGTGTGTTTGTCACGCAGACAACTTTCTATCCGTGGAAGGAAGTCTACACCGGTCAGGATTATGACATTAATGAGGAAACAGGCCCGTAGGACGACAGCAACTTCCTTAGACACACAGAGGGAAACAAACACACGCTCACCCACAGGTGTTCAGACGCCACCCACAAGCTCTTTTTCTTTAACACTTCATTCATCTTTCTGCGGGCACAAATGAGTTCCTTTGGCGTGACAATGAGACAAAGAGCAGACAGGGCTTGACCTGCGTCACGGTCCTCAGGATGAAAACACTTATAACACATTACCCCAGTCACAGCTCATTCAGGGCTTTACTAACTGGTTTCACAGGTGAGCCTTTAAGGCTGGGTCTCCACAACAAGTTTTGATATTGAAGAGAATCTTTTGAAATTAGGATTTTTATTGTTTGTTTGTTTCAGATTACCACCGTTGCAGCGCCCTAAGTTGATATGCAAAACACAGTAAAAGCATTAGCATGTAGCACTTCTTTCAGGGATTTTTGACATGCATACTTTAGGGTTGGTGCTTCTAAGCAGCACTGAAAACTGCTGCTAGGGTTGAATGTTGCTTATATAAATTCAGAAAAGACAATCTCACAGCGCTTTTTATAAAGCCTGCTACCTAGCTAGCCGCTTAGCTAGCTGCCAGCTAGCTAGCTTAGCGAGCTAGTCCCTAAAATCTGCTGCTAAGTTACTAGTTTGAATAATGTTCACTATACTGGTAACTTAGACAAACAACAGTCTGAAGCAACGATTCATCTCCCTGAAAATGGTTTAGGAGAGAAAAAGGTCTGAGTACTACATTAGCCTTACAGCGCTAGTAGCATCTTAATAAACCTTTTTTAAAAAAAATAAGTATTCTGATTATGTTACTCCGATCAAGTTACTTCTGTAGCACTTTAACAATTGTCCTGAGGGAAATTTATCTTATTTTAGTCAAAGGGGAAAACCACTGCTGTATTTTTTCGCTTTAGGCCTACTTAATTGCCACAATGAAATCATTCTACTGTCTCTAGTGTTTCTTTTTGTGGACTTACTGTGTAGTTCTTAAGTTTACCTTTATACAATTCAGCCTTTGTCAAAAGTTTCTTGTGCAAGTTTCACCTCTCAAAGAAAAACATATTTAACTCTCAATAGGGTGTACATATTAGCACTTCTGCATAGTAAGCGTACTCAAATATTGCTTCATTGTGTAGAGAGCAATTAACGTCACAAACGGCATAATGAGTGTTCAGATATGACATCACGTTAAATTACACTGAATAATGAATGAGGAAAAAAAGGTGCACTCAGGGTTCTCTTTTATGACTAATTGCCCATCAGACGTACAAATCAGCACATGCAGTATTGTACAAAATGTGCACGATGCGGCCAAGCAAACATTAACAGCGATTTTTTTTGGTACCTGTGTAAACACTTAAGAGCCCCAGTTTAAACAGCTTAAATGTTAAGTGGTGCATGTTGTGTTGGGTTGTACAAGGTGTTCTGCTGGTCACAGAAACTGCTTTTTTATATTGAGAGAAGGAATTATAGAGAGAAGAGTCTGTTCTTGGCTATGGCAGATAACACTGTTTGCCCTCAGTCTCTCCTTCTCTCTGAGAAAAATACAGACATGTGATGTTTGCTCTACTCTGGAATGTGTGTATTTTACCCGTGAACTAGTTCTTAATGTCTGGCAGTATGTTTGTATGTGTGCGTGTACAATATGTGTCTCTATTGACGCTTATCGTGTCTAATGCTCTTAGTGCTAGCCATGGCTGAAATCAGGACTCAGAAATATTTATTGACTTTGATTTTCTTTGATGCTGTAACGGATCCGACTTTGCAAACAGTAAAATGAAAATGTCCCAGCAATGTCCGTTTGAAGAAGCAAGAAGTAACAATACAGTAAACTTATCTACTACCTCTTGCAAAAATGGTACCATCATTATATACCTGTTATATTGAGTTAAGGGTGTTATTGTAGTTTATTGTAATTTTGCTGCACTGCAGCCGTAATGCTCCGACAATCCGGTTCGTAGCTTACCAAAGTCGTAATAAAACATTTTTTGACAGATTTTTGAGCGCAGTGTAGCACATAAAATCGGTTCGAGGCAGGTAAGCACAACCAGAATTCATACATAAGGCACACCGGATTATAGGGCGCACTGACGATTTTTGTGAAAATTTAAGGATTTTAAGTGCACCGTATAGTGCGAAAAATATGGTAAGCTTTTTTTGATTTTCACATTTGGTGTGACTTTGACCTCATTTTCACCTAAATGAAATCAGCTCTACCTGTTATTGGCCTCTACCACTAAATTTGTGGTACTTTTTTGTGGTAATTTTTAGACTGCTAACAAACACACAAGCTGAACTGATTACATACTCCCTCCCTTTGGTGGGAAAAAAACAGCAATAATAGTTTATATGGTTTGAAACACATATTATGTAAGAAGAAAAAATAAAGTTTCTTTATTTTGTAACTCTTTGCTGTTATTATTGTTCAACCCAGAACAAATAAAGTGGGAGGGTTAAAAGTGACAAATAAGATTTAAATTACATTCCGTTCTGATGAAAATCAGACCACTTGAGTTTTGGGTTACATAACATATTTTCCCTTTTAATATACTGTCAAAGTATTTTGTGGATTCTGTAGTGATGACACTATAATAAAGATATTTTACTTGCCTTAAATTCTATTTGATATTTATTTTTAGACGGCCCAAAAACAAACAAACAAACAAAATGAATATTCAGCTGCAACACACAGCAGGTAGGGATCCCTGCAACAGCTTTACATTTTTCAAATTGCAAGTTTGATCATTTTGCAAAAGAATCACATACGTTGTGCAAAATCAGTCTCTCAAATCCTAATAAAATATATAACATCTGCACAGACGTCATCCACTGATTCATGTTACTCAAGTTCATGTTACTCAAGAATTGCTACTTTGCTTTTCTAAGCCTCACATCTTTCCAAAAACAATGTCGCTGTTGCACTGAAAAGACCTGGAACAGGATCAGTTGTTTTCAGTGAACGAACGAAGCCTCGTGCTTCATTTATGGTACGACATAGCGAGAGGGGTTTTCAACCACTGCGAACGTGTTCCTGTACAGTCTGCACATTGCTCAGTGTGCCAAATGCTGATTGGCTGAGAAGTGAGCAACAGCAGAGTTCATCAGGATTGGGATTTGTAAAAAACACAGTATGAAAAGTAGTGACAGTGGCTCAAGTGGACACATTTCATTGGTTTTAGCATTTAGATTTACTTCAGCTCTTTTTACTTTATAACTTCACTCTTGTCTGCAGCTGGCTGATGGGCCCACAACAGCACAAGGAAGAGTAACCCACAGACCGGCTGCGCTGTGCTCTGCAGGTAGACAGGCTGTCCATGGACTGCCAACATGCTACCACCAGGGAACCATAATTTTCCCTTTAAACTGTTTTCATTGACAGTGGAGCATGCAGAGTAACCTGTGCAGACTTTGTGGAGAAAAAAATGGTTGCTGTAGATTCAAATGAAATCTTTCATGTAATTCTTATAAACAGATGTCCCTGAGCAAGGGGCAAAATACCATCTAACTGCTACATGAGGTGTCTTTTCTTGCATTTTAAATGTGTATGCGTGACACATGGCAGCGAGGCTTGCGTCACTTTTTGGATCGAAACCAAAAAATTCTCCCAAACCAATGATGAATGCCCCCTCCAAACAGTCACGTTTATTTAGCCCGTTTATCATTTGATTGAACGCAGGTGTGTTTATTGTGGTGAAAACTGCACCTCCTGTGGAAAGGGGACAGTGTGATGCTCATTAAGAGAAAGGACTTTGTGTTTTCGGGGGCGCTTGACCCAGGGTCATGTATTATCCTCTTCAGCTGTCCATTAAATGAACATCTCTGATTCTCACACCCTTGCATGTTTATACCCAAATGGACGCTTGTGTGTGGTGTGTTCCCTCTCACAAATTAGAGTTTTAAATCAAGACAATGATCCGCTCGCAGCTGTGTCCTCAGTTAACATCTCCAAGGGACATTGCTGCAAAGAGCAGGACTAATGGGACTGCAGCAGATTGCACTAAACAGTGAGTAAGAGTAACAGTACATCCCATGCTTGAAGAACTGACCTCTGAAAATCAGTTTTTTACTTCACTAAATGCATATGACTAACATAACTGATGCTTGACTTAATTCTGTTAACTTTATGCTTTAAAGGCAGATTTAAAAAGAGCAAACGTTAATGAGTGCAGGTCTTTGTAACGTCCGATTATGCAAAGAGGGGATTTTACATTGCTGCTTTTAACTGTGGTTAATAAAACTGGACCATCTTGTGCCACAGCGTCATGGACACGCCGTTCTTTTGTTGCAAGTTCCCATCACTTCACTTTGAGATAAAAGCTGGCTGTTGTCATGCCAAATTCTGATGTGGTACACACCCGAGCAGTACTTGATGGATTTATTTCTCAGTAATATGAAATAGTCATTGCACTAAATTGCTTGTCACATTTTGGGATCTTCAATAAATCTGATTTGAATAATCCTGAAAAAAAAGACTGACTTGAAATTGATAATCGGGTCATTTTGGTTGGACCAAAACTTTGAGTATGTTTTCTGGTCAAAAAATTACTTTGGTGATGTCCAACTACTGTGTGCTAAAAGCAAAAGCTGAGCTGACATGTTCATGCAGCTGCAAAAGTAAAATGGTGGTGTTTAAGGTGTCGACATAGATTGTATCTACAAGATAAAGCTACCATAATTCAGTTGAATTCAGTTTTATTTATATAACATCAAATACCCCAAGGCCCTTTGTATTGTAAGGTAAAGACCCTTCAATGTTTGATAGAAAACCCCAACAGTCAAACACTCTCCTATGAGCAAGCACTCGGTGACAGTGGGAAGGAAAAACTCCCTTGTGACAGGAAGAAACCTCTGGCAGAACCAGGCTCAGTGAGGGGCGGGGCCATCTGCTGCGACCGGTTGTCAAACCAGTGTCAACCATTGTAGATTTTGAAGCGCATCCTTAGTTCACTGTGATTGCATGGGATGCTAATTTTAGCACTTTACTGAAAGATGAACAAGATCACTGAGTTTGCATTCAAAGTTTATACAAAGTATTCTAATGGCTGTCAAAGCGCACGTTTAATGATGTAGACTGAGGTGTCAAAACTGTCATTACTCGTGTTGTTGGTCACTGAGTCCGCCGCGAAGGAGAACGAGATGATAACACACTGTACAAAGATGAAGTGAAAACGAGTGCGACCACTTTCTGTGCTTTTCGTGATTTATTTCTTCGTCTATGAAATTTTTTGGCGGTTCTCCCGTTCCCGGTGAACTCCGCTATCGCTTTAGGCTCTATTCTGGCCCATTCATCTACCGATCAACCTTCGGCAGTCGCTTACATCATCCGCTTGCAGCGACGTGCGGTCAGGATCTTGCAGGACTGCAATTTTTTTTAAACCCAAACACAAAGATTGCAGCGTAGTTGTAGTCAAGAGAAGATTACTACAGTCTTTTATTTGATATTCAGAACTTCTGTGTAGCAGTAAATGGCAGACACAAATGTTCATGCAAACTTGGACTCTATGTAAAGCCTGTTTGTGCAAATATATGTTTGCATCTCTGCAGGTTTCAGAGTTGACTTTCTTTTCATGTAAGATTTGATTTTGACATTTCATAATGTTAATAAAGTTGTTTTTTTAATCCAAAAATGTACTTTACTAAGAAACTTCTGTACTTAAAACTAATAAAACTAAGTGCATTTGTCTGAGACTTTTGATGAAATTACAGCGTTATCTTGCCAATCAAGGCTGTTCCAGAAGGCAGTGAAAGACAGCCTTACAGTAATACATTGTTTTGCCTTTTAATAGGAGGATGTTTTTCATTATATTCTTGAACCGGCAAAATGAATGTGCAGCAGGCTGCAGCGCATGCCAGAGAAAGAAAAAGAGATGGCAAGAGTCTTGGCGACTTTCCCTTTATTTCCATCTATCATAATCCTTCGGGTCAGCCACACAGCCTGTCCAAACATTTCTATCATCCTCTCCACTATGTGTCACACACAGACCCTGGAAACATGACTGGCATTCAGAAGAAGAGCGGGAACCCCGGCCCACTGTGAAACCACAACAGTCATCAAACTGTCCTCCTGATGGCTGTTCTCTGCCAATAACACTGGCTCACTACTTTGAAATGTAATGTGTACACAAACCTTGGCTACACTGAAAAAGGCACGTCCCACTGTGTGTGTGTGTTTACTATTACACCTTGATCAATAGTTGGTTAACGACCCTCTTAAGGGACAAATACCTGGGACTCGCCAACATTTGGTCTTAGAACTGAAGAAACTTCTCAGATAAGAGTTGAAACGTCTTTGGGAAACTTGAAGAAGTCCAGTCGCTTTTCTTTCCAAGCTCCTTAGTTTATCATAACCTGGATGACTGAGAACCCACACAGACATATTACTGAACCCTTGTTTGCCTCACCAGGTGAATTTGTGTGTGTACCTGTGTTTATGCTTTAGATGAGCCTGCCATCGCTGTGTGTGTATGTGCGACTGTGTGCACACTTTGTGACTGATGTGGGTAGCTGTATGTTTACTCTCAGAGAGGAGATGCGGAATATCACGACCCTCCGCCAAACCGCCTGCTCAGCTCAGATCTTACCGTTGTTTATGCGATCTGACTCTTGGAGACAAGGTGACGTCATCAATAATATTTTCTGCCGGGGCCTCTCATGTATCGTGCAGGCTACAGTAAGCGTGTGTCTGTGAATGCGTACGGTTGCTGTAATACGAGTCCTCTTACTCACAACTTAGACCGTATCACCAGTATGCCAGTAGAGATAAAAGAAACTTGTTTGTACTTGTTATGGAGACCAACCTGAAGTGGTGCTTTTTTCTTCTGAGGTTTTTGTATGCGTGTCCACACCAGGTTTATTTCACTTTTTTGTGTAATTTCCCCATACGTACTTGTAAGCAAAGCAATAAAAGAAAAAAATTATTTAAGAAAAAAACCAGAGGTGAATCCTTGAGGCGATAATATTAAAAGGTTTGTTGGCTGTGTTTCTGCATTGCATCTGTGTCAGTCTTTTCAAGAAAATGTTTGTTTAGGGAGGGATAATAATCCACCCACCAGACTGGTTTAAAATCATTAACCAGCTCTGTAAATGGATTTAATCCATACTGTACTATTTTTTTTAAAACCAATGTACTACATGTAAACATCTCATAGAAATCTATAGTAAATAAAGAACCTGAAACGCAGGCGCAAGATGTTTGTCACAGCTCGATTTGCGTGGCCAGAATTCAGCCAAAAAACTGGTTTTGACAATACTGTGATTGGTCGATAGAACTCAAGAAGACTACAACCAAATACCAGAAACTTCTGGCACCAAAAAATATTGCTCCATACCTCTATATCTATCTATCTATCTATCTATCTATCTACATATATATATAATTTAAACAGATTCAGTTTCAACTAAAGCCCCAGTCACACAGGCCTAGACATGGGCTGGCAACCACTTGGCAACCACTGGTGTCTATGGAAAATGTCACTACTGCTTCATGGGCGATTGGTAGAGGTTGTTGGCTGGCTGTGAAATCGGTTTCCAAAGCTCCAAAAGCTACAGTCACCCAAGTCTAGAGACCAGAGATCAGGAACCCCCTAAAAAAGAAAACATTTGAAAGCTGTCCAACTCTCTGACCACTCTCTAAGTTTGTGTGAGTGAGGCCTAACTTGTTTAAATTACCAAAATCACTCATTAAAGCAAACAGACTAACTAAGACTGAGACATTTAACCTGCAGCACCTGTGCTCTGTTGGGTAAAGTTGCCATTTTTGTCATTAGAGTCTGGTGGTTTTGTTAAAAGCAACATAATGGAAAATGCTGCACAATGACTGGAAAAAGTAGAGAAAACGTACACTTCAGGTGGCCTCTGATTCACACCAGAGGCCACCTCTCATTGTTTGTGCATCTGTTATGTTACCTTGCCTGCCTCTGCAGCAAACAGGAATCTGGATGTTTACATGGCAAGGTACCCTTTGGGAATACTCGGGCTAATATGTAAGATGAACATGTTATTTTTCCCCTCGAGTCGTAGAGTTGGAAGTTAACTACAGCTCGCCGTGCTTGATTGATTTCCTGTTTACATACTTACAAGCTTTCGGTTGTTATTAACAGTCAATTTCGATCACATTATGGTCTTAAAGTATAATTCCAATTATACTTTCAGCTGAGAGGAGTCTCCGCGCAGCTTTCCAGGAAACCACATTTCGATATTTTAGAATCTTCCCCAAAGTAAACAAATTATCTGCCTGAAACAGCTGTTTCACTAACTGCATTAGAGGTCTCCATCCAGACAGACTCTTCAGCTGATCTTATCGCCATGCTGACCCACTGCATGGTGATTCTTCACATCGAAGAGCTGGCAGTCACATTTTATTTGGATATTTTTCGCTGATCAACAAATGTCGTACTCGTCCAACCTCGATGCCCTAAAGGAAATTGTCTGTTAAATTCCTTCCAAAAATAATTTGTGCACTGTACCCTAACAGAAGATCTTCTGTTTGGTAGAAGGTGTGCCACTACAAACACGATGGAATGATAACGACTCCCAGACAGGAAAAATAATTGAAGGAATTTTTAGTGTTTCTGTCTGCAGATGTACGTAGACTGAGATCACTCGTATACCGATTTCTTCCTTTGTAGTTGCAGGACAGTTGCATTAATTCTTCCGTATCCTGACAGCCCAGCTCTGATTTTCACCTGCAGTGATTACACAAGTGTCTTAAAATGAAATGCTTTTCTGTCTTCTGCTCCCTTCCAGGAATTTGGTTCTCTGTGTTTTCTTTGTAGTGGGTGATTGATGGGTTGGCTGTTGCTGAGACTGTCAGAGATACGTAAATGGGGGAAGAGAAGGAAAGGTAGGGTGGGATGTTTTCTACACTGGAATTTTGTTGCATAACAGCTTAATTCGTTACCTCAGTTCGATGGAAAGAGTCTTTTATGACACTGACGCTGCTGTGCTTTGTGTGGCTTTGACCTCTAGGATGGTGTTGCTGTTTGTTTGGGAGGCTTTTATCAGTGGCGACAGACTTTTGCTGTCGCTGTTTTTCCTGCATAGAGAAAATTTCTTTAACTTCTCAGTTAATTTTAAACCAACGCCAAAGGCCAATTTCAATCTTTTAATGACTGCTTTTTTTTTCTTTCTTTTTTTTACCAGTATTGCTAAGTGGGCCTTTATTGACTCAGTATGCATTTTTGTTGCTGAAATGGACATAAAACCCAAAGGTTTTTGAAAAATGGCTGGCTGACCCCTGAAGACCAGAGCTTGCCTCTCATTGTGAGATAAGGAAGTAAATAAAATGCTCTGTTGTGCTTTGTTCAGTGAGGTTGCTCCACTAAAACTGTCCTGGCGTGCAGCGACTTCCCCAGTGTGTAAATTGTTTACTAGGAAAAGCTTGTATTGTAGCACCATCCACTCTAAAGCATCCACTCTGAGCTAGCCAGTTTGTTTATGTCTGCACAAATAGAGAAGTGGGTTTTAGAGTTGTGTGGAGAACTAGTTCAAGTTACTGGTTTCGGTTTCTTCCAGGTGCGCTCAAAAGATAAACTTTTTTTTTTTTTTTTGAAAGGAAAAGCCCTTCCATCCATCCATTTACGTCTTATCCAGTTCAGGGTAGTGGGAGCCTATCCCAGCTGTCGTGGGGCGAGAGACGGAGTACTCTCTGAACAGGTCCCAGGTCGTATGGTAGGGTCAATTTAGGACTACCAGTTAACCTAATGTGCATGACTTTGGAGTGTGGGAGGAAGCGGGAGTACCTGGAGAGAACCCACACAGCCACAGGGATCTTCCAGGTCCTTCCTACCGTGGGGCGACAGTGTTAGCCACTGCGCTGCCTCGGAACAGACACCAACAGATGAATCAGTGGTCAAGAATAAAACGGGTAACGGCTGAAATTGTTGAAAGAAAATAATGCCATGTGCTATATGTGTGAGTTTAAAAAACTAAAGTTTGGTGACTATTCTGTAGGGTTGTTTCATATCTTCTGAACAAAAGCAAATACAACACAAATCAAGTGAATCAACTCGTAATGTACCAAATGTTTTCTTTAAAGCATCATACATGTCTATAAATGGACCTTGCTTGGGTTGTTTTTGTGTGTCAACAGTTATGTTATTGCATATAAGATATGGAAAGGTGCCCACTGATCACCATGCCTTTTCCAGCCTTAGGTCACATTTCACCATCCTCCAACTCACGGACTCTCGAGTATCAGTCAAGTGACCTAAGAGGGTTAAAGAGGTTTCCACACACAGTGACTGACACAGAATAAGTGGCACCGCTTTCTAGTTATTAATAGCTTACTGGACAGTTAAAAAAAAAAAATCAAAAACAAACACTAGTAATCACTTTGTATTCACTCTGTAGCTCCAAATAAATTTTAAAAGCCTGACACAGGCTTCTGTTGTGGTGGTGAGCTCATGGTTTAATTGCAAGTAATCCCAGTGTTAAAATGTGGCCGGGCCTGGTCTCCACTTTACAAGTCTCCAGTGTCATAAACAAGCTGCTGTGCCAAGTATTTACCCTACTCAAAGCTCTCTATACACGCTGGTGCTGGGCTCTCGGGGCTCCCAGCCAAGGGAGATCCAGAGCTCAGTTTTAGGAAAAGACCCACTTGACTGTATGTTTATGAGTGTGTATTCTTCTACATGAGGCCTATTTTAGGTTTGATTCTCCTTCTTGGTGTGCGTAGTTTAATTCTTGATTTTGTCAATATCTCATTGCAGTGTTTTAACTTTCTTGGCTTAAAAACGGCAGATCTGCCAGGTTGCAGTTAGGTTGCAGTTTCCTAGTTGTAAACAGACGGATGATTTCCAGTCCTTGCAGTAAGACTGGATGACCAAACTCGACACCAACCAGAAAAGCAAAGGCCACAAATTGCTAACGCTCGAGTTTTATACATAGTAGAGCTTAAAAAAGTCATTGATGTAACTCAACTTCCTGTCTACCTACGCTGCAAGCCCCCCAAAAATATCCTTCCTTTCTGAGAAGTTGCATTGCTGCACAGGAAGCACCACATAATGAACTAGAAACCATGTAAAGTAATGTTATGTGCAGTTAGCTATTAGATTCAAGGGGATGGTCATTACTGGATTTTGGGATTAGCTTTGAGCTTCTATTTTAAAGCGTGACGTTACATTGCTTTTAAATTCCCATTTTTATTCTTTACTTTTTATTTTGATTAGAGAGGAAATTTGACTCACAGCAAAGATCCTGTGCTGGATTCAACTTGAGGGACTTTTGAGGAGGATTTCATATTTTGGATTGTTTTGTTTTGGGGGTTTTTCAGTCTGTCTGTGGTCATCATCCTGGCCCCCCGTTCAATTATGTCATCCTCACTTATCCAACAATACAAGCCATGATGTCATTAAAACTCTGAAAAACAATCCTTAAACATCTGGTGGGAGCAAACAGTCTGAGTCTTCACAAGTGTCATTAAGTTAGTCAGGAGCCATAAATATTTCAACCTTTTTCCTCGTTTACACCTTAATTGGTGTGAATGCTACTCTTTTGTTTGTTTTATTTAGTCCTTGTTTCATTACCTTATTTTACAGCGCGTATATAGTGGCTGTAGGCCTGCTGCACGTCATATACGTACACCACTTCACACAAAAAGCGGTGTCACTTCCCTCTTTCGGTAAAAGACAAACATCCTTCATAGAAAGGGGTTTAATTGATTTCAGTTTTCTTTTCTTCTTCCTCTTTAACCTATAAAAACCATCCAAAAACACTTGCAGTTCTCCCTAATAGGATTTATTTTCCCCTCAAACCAATTAAAGTTTCAAAAGTCTCCTTTGAAGTAATATTACGCTCTCCGTGAGCAAATTTACAATTCATTTCCAAAGATGTATCAATCTGTCACTTTTGGCTTTGTGAGCATTGAAGGCCGAGTAAATGAACACCATGTGGTTTGATGCTGTTTGAGCGCAGCCGTGACTCCGCTCCAGTTGTTGTTTTGATGTTCTGTTTTACCGGAGTCCTGTTCCGCTTCGGGTTTTATCTGCAGCCCGCCACAGAGAGCGAGAGAGAGAGAGCAGGTTCAGAAAGCTGGAAGCATGCACTCTGCAAGTATTTGAATTATGCCATTGACGTCAGCACAGTCATAAAGTAGACGGGTGCCCTTCCCCTGAAGTATTCCCTTGCCAGCAGGCCTGTTCAGCTCTGTGCAGATGGATTCAAACGCTCTCTGCTTCACAGACAGGGCCTTTTGTTTGGGTATTTGGGAAGCTTTTTGCACTCCCCCCACCCCGACCTGCCAGAAAAACACCACAACTACTGCGTCCTCTTTGTGGAGCAGCGCAGGAAGCCAGCTTTTTTAAAAAAAAACTGAGTCAGTGATTAAACAGCCCGCTTTAATAAAAAGCCACCTGATTTTTACCATCAAAGAGAAAAAAAAGAAAAGAAAAGCATGCTTTTGCTTATCGTTTCTCTGCAACGATTTACCTTTTTTTTTTTTTTTTTTTTCTTCCCCCAAATCCACGTATCTTTTTCGAAACTGCTCTTCAGTTGCACCGTGAATCCCGCGTGACTGTTTCACTGTTACTCGGGGAGGGAGTCGTATTTAATCTTGATTCAATCAGGAAGTCTTACTTAGCCAGTATGGATGAACACAATCAATCTTGTCTTGCGTGCTCACCGCTGCCAACAGTCTTTATTGGTTCAATTTGATTTTGTAATGTGGTCTGGGAGGCGCACATAAACACACATGGGCTGGCCCGAAGTGACACACAAGGCATGCTTACCCATCATAAGTAGGCATGCTGTTTGAGGTTATTTGAGGTTTGCTTCAGCTGGTCTTCATATGTTTCTTGAGCCTTCGTTGCACGCAAAGCCCTTCATCGCAGAACCCTTCTGGTGCCTTTCCTGCCCCGCTCGTTAACTCGACTTTATCCCGACCCGGACCAGCCAGAATTGGCTCCGTTTCATGGCTTGCACGCTAAATACAGCCAAGATAATGTTAATGAGACAGTCATGTTTTTCTTGACAACAGTTCAACAACAGCTGGAAAAGTCTCCGGACTAAAATGATTTCTCGCTTGGCCTCAGTAGAATGTTTTTCAGGTCCTGACGCCAAGAAACAGAAGAAGCGTGACATGTGAAGAGAGCCTGTCTAGCTGCAGTGCACATCACCTTGGTGAGGCTGTTTACGGCCCCATTATTTGAAATAAGACCTGCAGAAGTGATATGAGGCCTGGGATGGAGCACATGGAAGCGGTTCATATTTTCCGACAAGTTCGAGCCGTCAAAATACAAATAACACTAATCGTTTATGACAAAACGAATGATTCCAATTTGTCACCTGAAATGTATTTTCATATGTAGCTCTTCTGACATGACACTAAATCTAGCAGCAGTAATGGATCTCCTGGTAGTTCTGAGTCTGAAGCTCCCCTCCTGGAAACCCTTTGATTTCTGACTTGCCTTCTTAAATTAGTAGTAAGTACTTTACAGTAGTAAAGCACTGTCTATGAGTATTTATTTAAAAATAAAACAATAATTGTGATTACTGAGCATGCACTTTGTTGCTTTTGTGATTTGAAACCCACTCGAACATGGCAGGTCACTGTATTAGCGCAGAAAAAAAGCTCCCAGTTAACCATGGCTATTGTGTCCCAGTTTGTTTGGTTACTTGCCATTTAAAGCAATAGTCTAATATGTTAAGATAAGTTAATTGACTTCAGTACTAAATCCAAAAGAAAGAAGGGCGAGAAGGGCAAATATGATATCATTAAAAAGTAGCTAGAAATTAACAGAAAGTAACAAAAAGGCAAATGAATGCGTGTATATGTACAGTATATGAATGCGAGGCGGGAAATGACTTTTCTTTTATTGAAGCTTCAGCCTATGATAAAAGCTAACGTGGGGCCCCTACCCCAGCAGTGTTTGCAAAAATAATATCGTGACGGATCTAATTTCTGAATCGCATGTTACAGCTATGCTTACACCTTTTAATTCTAAGTCTGGAAGCTTCTCTGGAACTTAAAAAGGAGAATAAAGCAGCAGCAGCATCGGCACTGACAGAAGTCTGGCTGAGCAGGGTCCCACGGCTCCTCTGATCCATGCAAATCAACCTGAGGGCCAAAGGCCAGTCAGCATGACAATGAGGCTCATTGTCATGCTGACTGGCCATTGTCATGCTGACTGGCCTGAGTCTAGTCAGTGCTGTTGCTTTGAATGCAGGAGTTCACCCCAGGTAATACAGACAAAGCCTGGTCTGTGTGCATTTTTTTGGTGGGCATACCCAAGTTTTGGATATATAGAAATGTTAGAAACTGTTGTGAGAGTACGTGAGCATGCAGCTCAAGGACAAGGCGGTTTACACTCACAGGTCCTCAGAGCCGAGCTGGCAATAAGGCCAAACACACGGCTTCAATGACGTCTCTCTTTTTATCAGCGGGAGAGATGCAGATTCGAAACTGTGAAGGTTTTTACATCAGAAAGTGACGAGCGGTCAGATAAGAGGGAATACTGTTTGTACGACTCAGGACAAGGCGCCTCAGGTCTCAGCGAACCTTCAGACGGTGCCGTGTCAGACTGTCCCTGAGCTCGTTTCACTCCTCACGGTGTACTCCTCACATTCATCTCCTACGTGCGTAAATCACTCCGTGTCTCTGCGAACAATGTGCACGTGACGGAGGCAGAGAAACTTCAGATTGGTGCGTGATTCAGTTTGGAGCAAAGGCCCGTTTGGACTGGTTTCTGGGTTAATGTTACTGTAACTGAAGTTTTAGCCACATAAAATCTTAACACTTGCATGCAAAGATAAAACAAAGTTACTGTCTGGATTCGACTTCGCTTAATGGAAGAATGAATTCACTGCAACAGAACTACTGAAAGAGGCCCAACCCTCTTCAGAACAATCTTTGAAATTAGTCACATACCAGTAATACAAATAAATAAATACATGAATGAATCTTCCAGTCACACAGTTCTCATTCCAGTCTTTGTTTTTACACAGTAACAGCAGCGTAGACACAGAATTTGATTAGCTCTTTCTGCTGTTGTTCCTACGATTCAGCGTGGTATCTGGTGTAACCATCCAGCCTTTATGGGGCAGATTCATCATTTTGTGCATTGCTTTTACATTGAATTTTATAGTAAATCTCACAGAAATGTGTATAATGTGGAGAGGAATGTATAAGCAGGGGGGATTAGAGCCAGCAAGCTACATAAGGGGATCCAGCACTCAAACACGTACACGCTGTGTGGCCCAGTCAAAGTGCCTTTGTTATATTTCGTGGTTGTAAATGACTTTCAGTTTAAATGCAGGTAGAAGAGCCACAAGTCACACTGTTGCACTGAACTGTACTCACATGCTGTGAAACAATAGGACCCCGGACCCTGCAAAAAATGCAAATCTAATGTTTACTTCAAGTGTGTTGTTGCTTCCAAGAATGTCTCATTTCACAGATTATTCCAGACTGGATTTGAACCTTCACCACACAAATTCTATTTCTGTTTACTAAAGTGAGAAACATTAAACACAGATAAAGAGACGCGCTTGCTATTTTGTTAGCAAGTGTAACAGCTGCATTCTTCTTTCCGCCGACAGTCGCACACGTGAAAGCGCTGTTTCGCCATCTCCGCCGCTGCGTTAGGGGAAGGCAGCAAATATAAAAGCTGGTAGCTTTGGCACGAGAGACACGGACTATTACAACACATCAGAATATTTAATCTGTGAATCAACATCCTAAATATGTCACAGTGCTGCTTCTGGAGGGTCACGACCACATAAAAAAGGAACCAGCACGTATTACCAGCACTGCGTCCCTGAGCAATGAATTTACCAGCTTTGTCTCCAATATAACAGGATGGCTAGAGGGTTAATTCTACCCTCCCATCCTTAATATCAAACAGCCGCAGGGTAATGAAACGTCGATACCATCTACTGAAATATTACTCACATTCTGAGTCCCAGTAAATCAGATAAATGTTTGCTAATGAAATACGTAGCCATGATGTCATTTTGTCACTTCTCAGAACCCAGCTTAGAGAAATGTTTTGATCAAGAAATGTATCGAGGTTATGCAAGAAGGCCCCGAAACCACAAACTCCACCACCGCTCTTCGCCCTCCCCTCGACTTTTCAGATTTCTTGTCAATGACATTTCTGTGAATGTCAAGCCAACCTTGAGTTTGTAAGACCTGTAAATGCAGCACTACCCCAGCCCCCCTACCTCAATGTACCATCTCTGGTCTTTGTTAGGAAGTGTTGTGTAACCGCACGGAGGGTTTCAGATCAACTCACTTTCTGGTAAAGCAGGAGATGAAGAAAGAAAGTGCCTCAGTCTCTCTCTTGCTTTTTTTCTGCCATTTACAAATCCGGCGCTGCTGCCAGTTGACCAGCGTCAAAGTTTGGTTTCTCTTTAAGTGCGTGTGTGGTCTGTTTACGCTGGTTCACTAGAAATGTGGGACGTCACCCTTCGAAACCTGAATGTTTACACGGTGAATTCT